>NC_140539.1:37275269-37497769 GCF_057382185.1 Mchenga conophoros
CAGCGCACTTTGATGTGTTCTTCTTGGATCAGGAGAGCAAGCTCTGTGATTGGCTGCACTTCGGAAGCTGTGGTGGAGAGGAAGTGAGTGAACAAACTGCCATGCATCATGGATATTCCTCTCAATCCACCTCACCAGGTACTTCTCTAAAAGTGTGACTCAGGTCTGTTGCCCCAAAGGATACAGGAAATGTTAGATATTTTAGTATTTTGGGAGCATGTACTGAATACCTTTTTTGATGATATTATACAAAGGACCCTGTTTCTGCAATGCCCTTTGTTTGAACTTCATCTCCTCTTGCTGCGACCCCACAGGCAACTTCCTTTGGCCTGCTGGTCTGGAAAATCCAACAGTTCATCTATATGTAAAGAAGGCACTTAAACTGGAACAGGCATAGCTGCGTTGATCCTGCTGTGGTATAGTGGGACAGTGCATTCCTCGAGTGCACATCAAGTTTGCAGCCTGCTAAAGATCACACACCATTGATTATGTGCCTTTAGGTATATATGGTTAAACATTTCCTAATGCAAATAACTACATGCAGTATTCTACCATGTGCAAACTTATATCACTAAAGGATTCTAACTGTCTAGTGTTTAATGGACCTGTCAAAAGTATGTTGAGATTATAGAAGGCCCCTTTCAGAGCTAGGGGGAACTTCCTTATATGGTTGTAACTTGTAACTTGAAACTTGTTGACACACTTTTACCCTTCTGCCTATAAAAACCCTGCACAGAAGAATAAACTTTGAGTTGATTTTGGGAAAGCAACCTGAAGCAGTCTCTGTATCATTTTGTTCTCCCAGGCTACTCCCGGCGCTGTAACTAACCCGCTGAACGGCATACCTGAGCTTACTTTGAATAATTAATCTTATACAAAACTCTGCTTATCGCTGCCCACGTCTCGAAGGAAACTCGATCCACGGATGACCCGGAAGGAGAGATTTCTTTCAGGAAATGCACTGATTTCCATGACAGAATTCACAACAACACAGACACAGGTCGGTTCTTTGAAACGGGCGTTTATTACTTGGGCCTTCTCTCCTTGGCTTCACCATCACCAGTACGCCGATACACCATGAGAACTGGTCACAAGCGAACAGTACAAATCAATTAGCAACTTTAGAGTACACATATTAAGTCCAAACACAAATAACAACATTTCTCAAATGACAAATACCTCGTTGGCTGCTTGTCCTGAAAAGAGGTCCTTAAGTCCTTGTGTTGCTTTTTCTTTTAGTAAACTTTTAACTTAAAATCGCTTCATGAGAGACATCTGCTCCCTCGCAGTCCATGCAAAGTCTCGTGTACTCTCGTTAAGGGTATTCTCACGAGACACTAGCTCTTACACTTTACACATGTACATTTCAAATAAAGACATTTCAACACAAACTATATATATATTCATGATATTATGTAACTTATTATAAATCAGTCATCTACATCATGAAATCCACACAGAACATTTTAACAGCATTTACACCACTACTCAATGGTACATAGTAAACACGTATCATAACTTTTCACATTATATGTATCCAGTCACCTAGATATTTTGAAGTCTTTCCACTTGCTGCTATTATGTTTCAGTCATTAATTGAACTGTCTCAGTGATATGTGGAGTCCAGAAAGTATATTAAGCCAGTGATGAGCTCAATACCATGACTCCCTCTGGTGCCACTTAGTGGATTAAACAGTTCTACCACTTGCTCCATCACCATTCCGTCCAGAGTAAATTCAATGTCTGGCACAGTAATCCTCTCAGGCCAGTCGACCAGCAATCCCAGCTCATCTGTACCATGAGCAGCAGCACCACCACCAGAATCTGCACCTGAGCCCTGAGCAGCAGTCGTCTCACTCTCAGTGGCTGTCACACCACCATCAGCTGTCCCACCAATAGTCCCATCAGCAGCAGCTGCTCTGGTCTGAAAGATGTCCTGCATGGCAGTTGAGGCTCGGCCCTGTTGCTGGAGGCTGCCTCGGACAAAAATCTGTAATGGGCTCAAGTGTCTCTCTGTCCGCAAGCCATGATTGTTCCACTGTTGAGTGAAGTCTTTCAAATCTCTGTTGATCCTTGGGAGATAGATGTAATGGAGAGCCCAAAGGTGCATTTCATTGTCAATGTCAATGATGCCTTCCTCCTCCAGGTGGTGAAATAAATCACAGTACACATTGGTCATTCCTCGCCACAGATCACCCCAGAGCCTCTCAATTCTCTGATTATGGGTACTCCTTCCTCTTAGGGCACTTCCACGATCAAAGCCTCTGAAAATGTTCATCATCAGGCAGACAGCATTGTTTTCCCCTCCTCTGTCTGTCCGGACCCTCGAGGGTACACCATAGGATACCACGGCTCTGATGAAACTTGATAAAACAGTACTGCTACGGTTGTTGTTTGAGGCATGAAGGAAGACCACAAGACGACTGTATCCATCAATAGCCCCATGAATGACTATCCTCCACCTAAAACAGTGGTCCATAAGAAGAAAAATCTTATTTCTGCTTTGTTATTGAAACAATGGAAACACACACTCTTAATTGATTTACATGGCACTATTGCATGTCAAGTTTGTCTGTACGTTGCTTGCGATGTCTGTGTTCTCTCATTTTCCCCTTTAAACATAACCAGTTGTGTTAGAGGACTGCCCATCACAGGGCCTGGCTCTATTGGATGTGTCTTACTGTTCAACAGTTATATTTGATGTAATGCTGAATTTCACTTTGGTCAAAATAGGTGTTCAACAAATCAGTGTGCTTGGTTACCTTATCAGCTTGTGATTTCCATCAATGTGCCACAATGAGTTTGGACCTGCAACCTGATATGTTCTTCGTTCTGGTCTCCGCAAAACTGCTCTTATGGCAGCTGCTCCAGGATTTATCCGTAGCATGCTTGCTCGAACCCTCCTTCGCTGTACACGTAGTCCACGTACTCGCAGGGAGGCTCTGACAGCCTCAGGACCAATTTGTTCATTGCCAGCGACAATGTCCTGCACATGTTCATCCAGCGCACTGTCAGTCAGTTCCGCATACATTGATGCACGGGTGAAATTATACTGTCTGAAATCAGACAAAAAGAACACGAGTATTTTATCACTGCCATAACAACACACATCATTACTTGACTAGTTAGTGCACATTCAAATATACTAATTTTTACAATTTCACAATACCATTTAATTTGAATAAACAGTGGGTGTGTGTCACAAAAGAACTGAAAGTCACACTGGTTTCAAAAGTCACTGACCGCAGACGTCTTCGAATTGTACGAAGTGAAACATTCAAAATATCAGCCATCTGAGGTGCAGTGAATCCACATGACTTCAGGAATGAAAGCTGTTCCCGAGTGATAAGGTAAAGGGATCTGCCTCTACCTCTGTTGAAAACCACTGGTGCCTGGTATCCAAAAGAGCCTGAAAATATATAAGCGTTTGGTGTATTTGGAAAATAGGTTAAGACAGAGTCATAATTTATTTCACACTTTTGATCAGTCAAGGAATCGACACAATATGTGCTTACCTTGTTGGCCATGCTGAGTAGACAGTTCGACCTCCTGAATCAATTCAGCCAAGTCACGCAGAAGTTGATCTGCTGCAGTTACACTGATCAGTCTTCCTCTTGCCCACCGAAGGCTTCTCTGCATTGTCTCCAACCTCAAAGACATCAAAAAATTACTTCTTAATTCATGTTATATTTTCAGGCCATATTCCCCTTAAACATTTTATGCAAGTTAAAATGTTAAATGTTTTCCATCATGCTTTCATCATACCTCCTTAACGCTAACTGTAGCACATCTGGCCCAACATCGTCCATCAGCAGCCGCCGTGTACAGTCATTATGAATGTTCTTGCACCTTGAGATGAAAATCCTCCAGGCCATACTTTGTACTGTGATTCTACAAAGACAAAAATTTAAATTATTGCTTTCAACAGGTTTATATATTTAAATAAATCAAAAAATTTCATGTTAGTCTTCTGAAAATTGTGACTGAGCACTTTTGGAAACACTATGTCATCACTAAGTATTGGGACTGTGAACAGTTACAGAATGCATCTGAAATAAATGTCACATTCTAACAGGTTATAGTTCTGTTAATAGAGCTTTTGAATCTACGTTTCATACATATTCCTATCTTTAATAGCAGTATGTCAACGATGTCAACCAATATTTTCATATTTCAAACACACACCCAAGTTAAAAATTTGAATCTCCGCATCTTCTACTCAGCAGATCTGAAAAATCATTTTTGATAATGTTCCGATTCCATTGTCAAATGTTCCCATCCATGTTATTCATCTTTGTTTATTTTAAATGCTGTCATTAGTTTTTTTTTTCCAACTAATTACCAAAATGAACATGGTCTACATTGTTTTGCTCACTTAAATAAAACGACATTTTTGTATTGTACCCTGGGTTCATGAAGACCATGCTGTCTTTTAACTTTATTATTTCTTTTCTGCATATACTGACTGTTCTTTATTCATTTCTCTACTTTCTCCTCTCTTCTTCTTCAGTCAAGTTTAACGGCAGCTTGCATCCACTTTCTCCTCTCAATTCCGCTGAGATTAATTCCCGCTCTACTGTACAAGACTTGTGAATGGTTACCTGGAGGGATGTACCACTGTGAGAGGGGTGATACGGAACAGTCCAGGTGATCGCTGCTTTAATTTACCGGTCAGATATACCTAAATTGCACGTCGACATAGCTAGTGAACTGTAACTAGACCATAAATCAGTGATAACAAAAGAACATTCAATCTACTTTCTCCGGTACTTTATAGAAAAAAAATCAACATCAATTCAATGTCGGCTTTCTATCTGGGGTGGCAGTGCAGTAACGTGTAGCCTAATCCGGCTAATGTAACAAGTGATATAAAACCGTATTTTAAATAATATAAAGTGGCTAAACGGAGTACCATATTAAAGACCTTATTAACATGCCTCACCTAAAATGGCATGTTGGCAACATTCCTAACGGACAAAGGTTAGCATGACTTGTCTGTGAAGGTTCTCAGCATGACTTTTTTTTCGCTTACTACAATACAAAGCTAACATATAACATGTGCTTAAAAGGACAAAGCAATGTTTTTGAATCATCGCTTAGCTTTTAGTTAGCAAAGACGAACAATAATTGAGATTAACTAGGGTACTTACGGTGTTTTTTGTTGGCGCAGAGATTTCGCATGCATTCATCTGTATGTAGTTTGTCGCACATAGCTTGATTGAGACAACACAAATATGAGGTTGACTGTGATTGGTTAACACAAATTCTGATCACAGGTTGTGGTAAGGGGTGGATTAAAAATAAAACACAACCTTCAGTCTTGCTTATCCAATCACAAACAATGTACCTTCTCCCGCCGTACTTTGAATTTTAGGGATGCTATATATATATTTCTGCCAAGCCTTTTGGCGGACTTTTTGGGAACAGTCATGTCCGAACGGAGCGCTGCATTTCGACGGAGAGTCACTGATATCAGAGACAGAATGAATGCCCAATTTAACCGGCTACTGAATCAAGATGACAGTGAAGAGGGGACATCTCTTCTACAAAGGTGAAATGCTTTGGTGGTGGTTACTCTATTGGCAAGCTTTTAGCTTTGCGCCTTTTTTGTTTTTGCAAAAGGAAATAACTTTTACATTTTTAAATAATAAATGGCTCGTTTACTAATTATCTGTTACAATTCAACAACAAATTCTGTAATCATAAATGTCTATCCTAGATTGACGACTTCAAATGACAGTCATTTTAATCCCTGTTATGTGCATTTATGCATAAAGATTTTAGTTTATAAATGTAGCATATCCCATATTTTCAGGGAGCATTTAATTTGCGAGACAATCGAAAAATGCATGCAATAAACACCGATTGAACACTCATTCCTTACTCTGAGTGTGTTGGGTGGTTTTTTTTTCTTTTCTTTTTTTTCTTGGGGGGGGGGGGGGTGGGGGGGTGTCTCTGTGTGATTAGTTTCACTAAAATTATCTCATGGTCTAATGATAGCTTTGGAGTTTTCCGCCAACAGCACGGAGGTGGGCCAGTGCGCAGACCAAGAGGCGGGAGAACCAGACATCGCCAGTTAACGTTTAAGGTGTCAGTACTAAGGAATCCCACACTGACACACTACCGATCTCATAGGGGTAATCAATATTTATATTAATATTAATTATTTGGAGTGATGGGTTTGAAAAATGAGAACTACATCATGGTGTCAGTTGTTTACAAATTGTAGAATTTGGCATTAGATTTTTAGCACCTTTGTAATCTTTATTTCCTTGCACCAATAAGTTGATGTTGAGACACTACAATGTGACAATTTACCCTTTTCCGTTTTTAGGGAAAGCTAATTTGGTTTAAATTTGATTACAGATGCCACTCCTGCTACTCGGGTGGTCGTTCCTGTAAACCTAAATGCAGCTGAATTCAGGCAGGCACTACGGGACAATATTGCAGACATACCCTTGCAGTTCGATCTATGCAAAGTGAATGGACAGCGGCTCATTCTTCCTCTTGAAGAGGAGACGCCCCAAGAAATTAGAGCAAGAAACCTACTGGGTCGCTCCAATCTTTATATCCGTCCAAAGGTATTCAAATGTTCCACTCGGGTGGCTGATATGGCATAATTGTCACTATTACTGTAACTCAGTGGCGCTCCAGTCACCCTAGTATTGTATAAGACATCTTTAACATGTTACTGCTCAGAATAATAAATGCTGTGATTTTCCCCAAAGGATTTGAGACATTCATCTGATCACTATGCCAGATGGCTATGCTTAAATAATGCCCCGCCAATTGATTCACTGTTAATAACAGAAATGCAGTAGAGCAAGCTTCAACTGTGGTCTAACAGTATTTTAGGGTTAGGGTCATTTTGTTCTTGTAATCTTAGTTTCCTGGGTTCTGGCTTTTTCATTGTCTTTTGTTAATGTCCTTAACCTTTCCTTTATTTATTTATTTATTTTTTTCCCCCTCAGTTATCCTAAGTTCTACCTACCCAAAGTGTCACGGTCCTGAGTCTGTGGACTCGTTGTTTTTCTGTTTGTATTAGTTAGCTTTGATTTCATGATGTGTTTTGATTCTCTTGGGTTTGATTTCTGTCGCTAGTATTCCTAACTTCCTAGGTCCTGGGCATTTCTTGTGTTCTCCTTCTTAGGTCGTGGTTCTGTGTTCTGTTAGTATACAGTCGTCTCTGTCAGTGTGTCTCTTGTTCTGTCACCGTATCCCCTAGGTTAGTCCACGTCTGTTCAGTTTCCTGTTTTACTTTGAAAGTCTGTGTACTATGTCAATGTGTTGAGTTTTGCCTCGTCATGTCTGATGAGTCCCAGCTGTGCTCTCCTCCTGTTTCACATTCCCTAATCACCTCAGTATGTATTTAAGCCTTGTGTGTTTCCCTGCCAGTTGGCGCGTTGTCCTCTGTTCTTGTTTGTCATTTGTTGTTCCATTTCTTTTATATTTTAATAATCTGGTGTTTTAGATTACAGAGGCCAATGAGGACTCAACTGGTGGAGAAGTTGTGCAGTCTGAGATGGCAATGTAAGTCTTTGACAACTGCCTTTGGACTGTAGCACTGTGAATGCATTACACCCTCTCATCAACAATATTTACCATATTGCAGTGTGCTGCATGACACCGAGACACCTGACCATAGCAGGCACAATGTACAGGAGCCAGAGGTTATCAGGTAAATGGCACTTTGTTTGTTTATGAGTTGGAATTTTAATCTTAAACTATTGCACAATTTCATTAATTTTTTTGGTAAAAACTAGTTTGGTACAAACTAATTATATCATTATTATAACTTGGATCATTTTGTGTAGTCTAGATCAATAAATATCTGCATTGGGGTCCTCTTCCTGCTATGAAATATTTCTGCTATTCCTTTGCAGTGGTCTGCATGAAAACCATACAGCTCATTCTAGTAGGCATGGTCTCCAGGAACCAGAGGTTAACAGGCAAGTGGTAGTTGTTGAATAACATGCCAAAACTTAAGTGTAAACTGGAACTTATAAAGCACACACTATAGGTAAATAGACACTCAATAAGTACAATATACGGGGTGAGACCAGCGAATATTAAAATTTGAAAGGTTGCATGTATTGAACTGATAACATTTATGTGCTCTGAATATAGACCAATGGTTTAATTGCCTCATTCGGTTTCTGTTTTGCTTTTTCATGTTTTTCAGATTTGTTGATGTCATGATATTGGTATTTTTAATTGCTGAAAATGCATCGATAACACTTTAGTCAGCCTGACCATTCAGACACTTGGAACTAATCACCCAAACTATTCCCAGTAAATGGGCAGTTCCTTATGTTTCACAAAAAAAGGAAAAGAAGACACTGCTGGCCTGTGATAATCTTTTGTGCGCAGGAAAACTGCACTGTCAAAACTTGAAAGTTGCATTTTATAGTTTATTGATCCATTTTGGCAACCAATAACAAGATCCATTTTTGTTCCTTCATGCTGCTTGTCTCTCAAATTAAAAAAACAAACAAACAAACAAAACAAAAGGCCCATCTCAGTGCATGCTGGTCTTATACCAGTCTCTTAAGTTATCAAAAATAGCCCTGAAATTCTTCCTGGCGACTTGATAAGATAAACAACAAAACAATGAAGTGAGCATTAACCTACAAATAAAAAAATGATTAACCCAGAAATAGAAGTAAACTAACAACAAACTTTATATTTTAATATTTTGAAATTTGTTTAAATCCAAATGGCTCCAACAGATGCAATCAAGGACCAAATAATGTGAAATCAGATTCTTTTATCAGATGAGTCATTCCATTTCAGTATGTATACATGATATTAAAAAAATCAAATGCATTTGTTCTGTTTAGGGAAGAGTTTTACATTGACTCTGCAGAGTCAGAAGTATCAGACCTGGATGAGGCTGTCCTGGCTTCCCCTGAACAAAATGACTCGCATGTATGTCTCATGAACAACACTGCCAGAACTGCTGTGTATGTGTTTCATGTAGTCATGACCCTTCTCTCTCTCCCCCCCCCCTCTTCAGGACGAGATGGACCTTGCGACTGTGATGAAAGATTTCCAGGAAACTCATCTTGACACCAGCAATTATTGTGCAATAATAGCCCGACGTAGGAAAATCCTACATAGTGCCTGCATGGCACTTTCAAAGTCATATTTTGCCTGGCATAAATTGCCAAATATTGAATTTGTTGGTGAAATGGCCGATGATTATGGAGGCCCAAGGCGGGAATTTTTTCGGTAACCCATTCCCATCTCTCCCACACAATAATAGAATGCATGAATGTGTTTTTTGTTGTTGCAAAGATGAAATCACAATTTGACTCAATTTTTTTTATTTTTTACTATCTTTTCCTGCAGATTACTTATGGTCGAAACTCAGAATTCCCTAGGGATTTTTGAGGGGAAGCCTGGCAGTCTGTTGTTCAGCTATAGCCAGCAGTTGCTGTCAAGCAACAAGTTTTATACGGCTGGTAAACTGATTGCTTGGTCGATAGCACACAATGGGCCAGGGCCACGGTGTATCAACAGACACCTGTTCTGTATGATGTGTGGCCAGAAGACATCTCTTGATGACTTCGATGTAGAGGTCTTCATGGACGAAGACGTCAAACAGAACATAGAAAAGGTAAAACTGTGTGCATGCTGAGGTGTAATTAAATTCAGTGAAACACAATGCATAGCTTAACTCATCAGTGGAACGTCTCAAAATGTAAGTACACTTAGTGAATGCTTTAAACGTATGTATTTATGGAGGTGCCTAATTTTCAAGGTTTCCAGCTGCAGCACCCCAGAAGACCTGGCAGACTTGAAAAGTCACCTTGGGGACTGGATTGCAGGCTGTGGTATCCCTGACATCTACACTGCCACACTACTTGATGTTAAGAGGATAAGGGGCGAGATTGTATCTCATTTTGCGTTTCACAGGTGAGAATTTGTTAGAAAATTACAAAGTACTTTCCTGGTCAGTGCTCGTCTTCCCATTGTGTTCCCCCCTAATAGTTAACACTTAAACAAATCATCAATCTGCTGAGTTTATATCTGTATTGCAGTTAAGGTGGTGTTTAAATTGACAAAACTTTTTGTTTTGTTTCACAATTTTGCTATGTTGTATGAATTGAGAGTACAATCTGTGGTCAACAGGGTTGCCAGCATGATTCAGCAGTTTGTTGCCGGTATGGACTCGTGTGGTCGGTTCTGGCAAATGGTGAAGAGATGCTGGAAGCAGTTCCTTCCTGTATTTACAAATGCAGGAAATAAACTTACAAGGAACAGCTTCCAGGATCTCTTCACCATTGGATGGAGTCCAGCTGGAAGTAACAGACGTGAAGAAGAGGAAGCAACCATCTTTCAGTGGGAATGGTGGCTTATGGCCATTCAGGGTGAGTACATAGAATACAACACATGTCTTGTTTCTGTTTGAATTGCTTCAGGCATTTAATGTTAAATACAGTGTCCACAATACAAAATACAGACAACTAAATCGAAACAACACTTGGGTGCAATAAAACCTTAGAACTTTGCAAAATCCACCCCTTCTTAGAGCATATGAGGAAGTTTTTGATTATTTTACCTTTTTAGGTGAGGTATTTGAAAGGAAACCACCTACAACAAATATTTTTGGAAGATTATTTCTTTTATCCTCTGTCATCTCTACCAGATCTTGCTTGTTTAGACTGATAGATAGGATGTAATTTGATTTTCATTGTGATTTCTGGTAAAACATTAATTTTATTACATGACCGAAAACTTCTAACACTAAAATATTAAATAGTTATATTACATACTTGTATTTAAAATATGGTAAAATTTATGATTCAATTGTATTAGCACATCTGAGAATTAAGTAAATGGTAAATGGCCTGTATTTGTATAGCGCTTTACTAAAGCAGTCATCCACACATTCACACACTGGTGATGGCAGCTACATTGTAGCCACAGCCACACTGACAGAGGTGAGGCTGCCGGGCACTGGCGCCACCGGGCCCTCTGACCACCACCAGTAGGCAACGGGTAAAGTGTCTCACCCAAGGACACAACGACCGAGACTGTCCGAGCCGGGGCTCGAACCGGCAACCTTCCGATTACAAGACTCAAGACTCTTGAGCCACGATCACCCCCAGTGTTTTTGCAGTGTTTAAGATAGAATAACACAATTTGAAACTTGTCTCCCTTTGAGACAAAGGTCATTTGTTAATTAGATGCACTGCCTAACTAGAACCTTCAGGTATTACGTTGACTATAACGAAACCTCCTGTATATTAGTGTCTTAGAGTAATCGAGTGGTGCAATGACAACACCCACGCAAATGTGACATCACTAGAAAGCCAATGTACTCTTGCAAGGACAGAATGAATAACTTCTTTAAAAAAAATACACATTGCATAAACAGTCCTTGACATATAGGTCTGACTCGGAGGACAAAATTAATTTCCTGTCTTAGCAGGGCAGGATTGCTTCGAGTAATTTTTTTTTTTTTTTTTTTTTAATGCAATGCTTTGCAATAATTGTTTTGCCTAACAACCTGTTTTTGACTCCAAAATAGTCATTAACGCAACTGTTCTACTATGCAGTCAGTGTAACTGATTATAAATCTACACATTGCACCTTATTTAACACTTGTATGTATTTTAACAGAGCGAGAGGTGGACCACACATTTGAAGAGCTCCTCGTCTTTATAACTGGGGCTGACTTACTTCCACCACTGGGGTTCCCACAGTCCTGCAACATCGACTTCTACGATCAGGAGTCAGGGATGCGGCGTATCCCGTACACATCAACGTGCAGCTTATCCCTGTATCTCCCAAGAGGTGTTGCAGATGAAGATCAATTCAAAGATCTTATGAATGATGCCTTAAAAGGATCCCTGGGATTTGGAAAGGTGTAGCTGCATACATGAACTGATGCTGGGAAGCTGTGGTTAAAACCTGTGGGCTTTTGGGATGAAGTTCTTATTGTAAATGTTCTTAAAGGGGATTGCTCCTGGCACTCAGGCTTCTTAAAGATTTTACATTTTAAAGGTGTTTTTACAAATGACTGTTCATTGTGTATATAGTTATATTTATAGTCCAGTTAAGACAACTAGGGTATTCATGCATCAAGCTATGCAAAATAAGTGGTGTTCAGAAAGTTTCCAGGAAATAGTTCAAATGACAATTCATCTAGAAATATTCTTTTGAAATATTGTTGTTTATGTTCAATTATAGTACACTGCATAGAGTGGTTTTTGTTTTTTATTTTCAAGATGTACAAGAGATGCCAGACAAACTTTGAACTAAAAGACACTGACTTTTGTAAAATAAAATATTGTAATGTCAGTTCTCATGGTGTCTTGTCTATTTAAAAATTAAATTTGAGGCTTACCTGTTACTGTCAAATACTGGTATTGGGTTCCATTGACGAGGGCTATGTAGTACAATTATGTGCTTAAGTCAAGGTAAAAGGTTAAATGAATTTACCCTCATTGTTCTCAAACCAAGAACTGAAGAATCAATCTCAACTCAGAATTAAAAGTTACGAATTAATTTTACTGGTTTCGAGAACAAAGCAGTTTTAACAAACTGACTTTAAGCTCCGGCGTTAACTCTGAGATTGACACCTGGCCTTTCACTATAACCTGGTTAAAAATCAATTATGTAATTGTGGTAGACTTATGTAAGAGGCTGTAAAGCTTTTTTGTAAAAAAAAAAAAAGAATCACGTCAAGATGATGAACACTGGTATTAAAATTATATTTTATACATAAGGCAATAACTGTAATTACCAAAGTAAAAATGATTTGTTAGACTCAGTTTGTTGGTGAACGATGCTTAAAAAGTGTGTAGCAATTTGGACAGTATATCCAGTGATTGCTTTGCTTTTTCTATGGTCACGGCTTACCTACTTTATTACAGTCATTTGGCTGTACGTGAAAATATATTTAGCTAAAGTTCCTTCTGCTTGTTTAGGTTTATCTCTGTGTTATAGGTTCATTCAGCCCAACCTCAGGAAACTTGTCTGCTTTCCTACTGTCATCTCTACAAGCCTAAAAACAATTTTAAAAGAGGCTATACACATGACATTTTTTCTACTTAATTTACTCGTGTGTGCCATACAGAGGGAAATATCTCAATCAGAATCGCATTTATTGGAAAAGTATATGCGCAAACACATACAAGGAATTTGGTTCCATTTGAGGGCATCTTTCAAGCACAAAAAAGTAAAACACAATCCATATATGTGTATGGACATGCATAAATACACACGCACACAGGTGTATAAACTAACAATATAATACACAATCTAATTCTTTTACACAGAAATTACAGGATTACAGAAGTTGATACCAAAGAGTGCAGTTGCAGTCTAGCAGTGTGACAGTTTAACCACTTAGGAGGGAGATGGCGGGGGAAAGAATTTTGATCAAAGTTAATGTCTCCACTTATTTCGAAAAGAAAAAAGTGGTATTACTTTAAACTGAGTAAAACGGTATTTTGATAAAAGTTAAGGTCTCCGTTTGTTTCAGAAAGAGCATACTGTCATTTACTTGCTTTTATTATTTATTTATATGCCCTCCGCGGACCATCTCTGCACTGCGTGGGTGATTAGTGGCTCCCTGCACAGTAAGGGCTGCACACACAGGGACAAGACGCACTCGGTTACGATCCGATCTTCCCTGGGCAGGGGGAGCTGATGAACTGTATGCCACTTTTTCATTGGCATACATTAAGTACAATGTTTTATTGCCTACGGTGGGGGCAGGTCACATACTGGGTGAAGGTGGGCAGTGTGGAGTCCAGCGAGACATGATTAAAGTCCCCTGATATTAGAAGAAGAGCTCTCGGAGATTGCGTTTGCAGTCTGCGGACCACAGAGAGTCACAGGCTACCTCCACGGATGCTAACGGCTAATAGCGCAATGTCTGTGTTGCAGAGTTGTTCTTTCACAGCGATGTGCCCAGAGATACCACAACCGTCTTTAACAAACACTGCCAGCCCCCCTCCTTTCCTCTCACCGCTGTCTCTCGTCTTGTCCGCCCGCAGCAGCTGGAAGCCGGGCAGCCTACTCACAGAGGGAGTACCGGGCAGTGCCGGGATACTGCCACTGTGACCGGGTTAGCGTCATTAGCTCCTCAATCATATCAGGGAGCGATCTCACATTTAAAGTGATTACAGGAAGGAGAGAAGGTGTGTGAGGTGTCCTCGGGAGACATCACCCCCGTTTCTTCCCTCACTGGGGATGTAGGGTATGTCTGCCGGTAGCGCAGCTGCAGGGCGCAGCGCTAACAGCTGATCCCTAATGTAAACAAAGGAGCCATGCGCCGAGTGTCCAAACACGGGTGAAAAAAGTGGAGACAAAAGAAGAGAAAAGTCAACATAACTAGCACGAAGCGGTAATGCAAGATGGCAGGATCTGATTGCTAAAACATAAGTTAAAGGTTAAGAGAAGTAAAGAGGAAAATAAGAAAGAAGCTCAGAAATGAGCAGAGCTAGCTCTGCTCATTACCTGTTAGCTGCCATAACAGGTAACACAGTTAAGGTTTCAGAAAAAGTATTCTGTCGTTTGTTTGCTCGATCATGCCTTAAACACATCAAAATGCATAGTGGGATTATAATACAAGTGAATACTGTGACAAGCACTGGTACTGAATAGGCAATCACTTAGCAGCAAGGTGAATCGGTGATGCATTAGTGTGGTCTGCACTTCCTCTTCTTTGATTGGGTGAAATGAGTTGAAAGTAATTGGATGAGGGAACCATGGGGAGTGCCCTGCATAATTTCAATAAAACGCCGTTTTAAACGCCGTTACAGCTGGCAGAGAACGCCGTAAAAAACGCCGTTCAAAGATGCATAAAAACGGCGTTTTGTGCCGAGTAGCGTAAAAAACGGCGTTTCCGTCTGTCTTTGAACGCCGCTTTTTACGTCACTCGGATGGTGCGTTCAGGGCGCCATCCGAGCGGCGGAAAAAGCGGCGTTTGTCGGAACAGAACGCCGTTTTTTTCGGCGTTTTGAAAAATTAAACGGCGTTTTTTACGCCATTTCTTAACCAAACGGGTTAGGAAAGTGGCGAATTTTGGCACTAATGGCTTGCCATAGAGGAGGAAGAGAAGAGGCACGTCGGGACTCAGGAGCCGCTCCTTCCGACCTGCTCACGTCCTCATGCTGCTGCGAAGTGGTCGCGAGCTCCTCCGAGGAGTGTGGCTCAGCACGCGCACATGAGACCCTCTGCTTCCCAAAGTGTACTGCCCATTTCCGCTCTCCTCGTGCCAAAAACGCTAACGCAATCCAAAGGGTGAAGCACAAAGCTCTCAAACTTACACGCTTGTAAATCCAGTCCAGTCTCTCTCACAACACCTGGAGCCACTTCTGAAAGCTCAAGAAAGCAATTTAGACTCAAATAAACAAAAGAAAAATGTGTTTATTTTTACAACTGCATGAACATCTGTGTGCACGAAGGAGAGACAAAGTAAAGGAAAAACCCAAAGCCCCCTCTAAAGTTAAGGGGTCTGGGGTATTTTCAGCATTTAAAATGAATAAATTAAAATTAAATTAGATTAAAAGATTTTATTAGAAACTTTTGTGATATGCATGATTCTCAAGCTCCCGTGTAGCCCTGTGCCCTCATACAGATGTATTATTGAAATGGTAGAGTGGTCTACAAAGCGGTGAAAGAAAGATTTCTTCCCAAGTTAACTTACAATCCTGTATATCCTCCTGGTACAAAAGATTTAGCATCAATATATATGCTTAAAGTATTGAAAGGTGTCGCCCCGTTTCCCCTCCGCACACGCCCGTGTTTCAGTGCACTGATTGGGACAAATATGGAGATGCTGCGTGAATGCGTTTATTTAAAATAAACAAGTAGCTTGTGATCGGTACTACTTTAAGTGATTTTATTACTTTTTTTTACTTGATCAGATTTTCATCTTTTGGAGGCAGTAAAAAAATTTGCACTTCTAACATCAAGTATAAAGATAGTTATGAATTTGAAATTGGAGGAATTCACTAAATGGAAAAACATCACAAGCAGGGGAAAAAAAAACTTCCTAAGTGAAAATGTTAAAAATAGTAACACAATCATGGATCATTGAACTTTAAGAAGAACAAAGATTGTTTCATGAAACAACTATATAAAATCAGTTTCTGCGTGATCTCCTTTATCCCATGATCTGTTCTCTTACCTGTCTGAACACCTACGATAGATTGCGCACAGACATGTTAAATTGTGCTCTCAGCACCCAAAACACCAAGTTACTGGTGTTTTGGAAGAATGCAGCTCCATGCCTGTGTGCTGTGGGTTTCTTTTTCTTTTCATTTGTCTCCCTTCAGTGAGTGCTACTGGCACAGAGGATGAAGTGTACCAATATTTCCTTTAGCCCACAAAAATCTCTGTGCAGGCTGAGCATGACTCAAATGGTATCAACTCCGTATTTATATTAGAAAGCCTCACTGGCTGCTTGGCTGAACTTGGCTGGGAATCATGTAATAGCACTTCACCTGTCCTAAACTGCACGCATGACTATAATTTGTATTTTATTGTAATTCTCACCACCTAGCAGTGTGGCTCTCTGGCGTTCTGTTACTTTCATATCATCTCTCGTTAAATATTCTCTCTGCAGAGTCAGCACATGCAGAGTAATGCATTTATGAGAGCTTTATGACGTGTATACTATCATGAATGTTTTAGTCTTCAACTTTCAGAGCTTTGTATTTTTATTGGCCTCTTGGTGAGGATAATGGGAAGTTAATGTACATGTGAAATTCAGGGTTTATTTTGTAATTACAAGCTTTAATGTGATTTAAATGTTCCACCTCTGCAGTCTTTTGCATTGACTCCAGGTTCTCAGTAATTCATGAACGCTCAAACAATCCCACTGGCTAACTTATCACGGTCATTTTGAGGGTTAAGTGGACATTTCCTGTGGACTTAAAGAAAGTCACCTGGATAAGCCCAATTGTGCTGAATGATGATGTTTCCTTCAGATTGGTCAGCAAACAAAAACTGCTGCAGTAACCACAGCATGCCTTAATCACTCTGAGTGTAAAAGATGTTACTGAAGACCCATTTTAGTTTGTTTACATTTGCCTAAATGACTTTGGTAACGCTACAACAAACCAAAGATTATCACAAAGTACAAAGCTGGAGATTTGTTTCCTTTTTACAGTTAAAGAGAAAATCTGCTCTTTTGTAGCTCAAGTTTAAAAACACAGACACGCACAAGAACGAGGCATGAAGACAGTCGCAGGTATTTTTGTAAGGAAACTTTTTATGTGTGCTTTGTGAAACTCACTTATCATTAGAGACAGAAGGCGTTGCAGTTTCCAGTACAGCAGATAAGGTTTGATATTAAAGAGTACAAAAAAGGAAAAAAAAAAAAAAAAGAAACAAAATCACAATTCCAGAGTTCATTTCTTTACAACCTCGCAGGGAAAAAAAGAATGAAAAAGAGAAACAAGCTTTTGGTCCGAGTCTTCTCTTCCCGCTTCCTTCCCGTCATCTCCCCCTCCTCTCCCACGAAGACGGGAGAAATCACTTGTCCTCCGTTTAATTTTGACAGGAAACTCAGGCGGGACCTGGTTTGATGACCACAGCTTTCCCCAGATATTGAGCGCACAATATGATTGCATAGTTCTTTTACATAACAATTTTCCTTTTTTTAAAAAGTTTTTCTTCGTTTTGCGTACAATGGAATGTTTACACAGAGACTCCCCAAACGTTCCCCTCCCTCCTTCCTTAGCAGTGATTTTTTGTACTTCTCTTCAGAAACAAGTGAGGGGAAGGAGGGGGGAGAAAGTGAGGGGGAGAGAGATAGAGGAGGGAACAGGGCTGTAGCCACCAACAGGCACGCTTATCTATTAAATACTTTCACCTTCCCCCTCACGAACCTTCATTCGGCCAATCAAACGGATCAGTGACATCCCGCGTATGTATGCCAGGTAGATGAAACTCGACTAACTTTGAGTAATACAGTATAAACTTTTATATAAATGTGAGGTTTTCGTACTTAAACAAGCACCCGATGCCTAACAGAGGAATAATTTCACAGAAGCAGATATTTGTAATTATTATGCTGTTGCTCATCATGGATTTTATACAGGAGAAGGCCTTTAGGTCAACTTTTCCATGGTTAGTTTGGCCAAAATTAAAAAGTAAAACCTGAAGAAAAGACTTCTGGAAGCTCAAACCTATCCACTGGTGAAACTGCTTTTAAATTTCTCTGTTTTCTTGTTTCATTTTCTTTATTATCTTTTTAATAATAAATGTCTACTTTGCCCTACTGAAAGGCCTGCGGTTGATTACTCTCAACGGCTGGGACTCTGTGTGTGTCATTCTTCAGACTGAAAAAATAAGTATGTACAGCGCTAAGCCCCGCCCACCCCCACCTCCCACCACCCACCTGGTCCAGAAAACGAATGAGAAAGGAAAAAAAAAAAAAACAAAGAGGGGAAAAAAAGAAACGCAGACAGGAAGAGGAAAAGAGCTGAGGTTAGACAGGTCACCTTATCCAGCAACGTGGGAATTATGGGTGAATAGGTCATTTTATCTGTGGTTGGTCAACTCCCCCGCCCCTCCATCCCACCCTTCTGACCCTTGACCCCGCAGCATAAATCTCTCCAGGATCTAATACATAAACTTGCCAGTCGCCACATCAAAACCCCCCCCCACACACACACACACGGCCTGGACCCCCGCCCGGCAAGAAGAAGAAAAATTATAATAAAATAAACAAAAATTAGCATAAGTATCAGATTAGCTTGTGCCCCCCCATAATCCTAACCCCCGTCCCTCCCCGTTTAAACCACATGAAGGCAGAGAGGGTGAAGCTAAGGACCCGCACTACAGAGCAACTCTGCCCCCCGTCCCACAGACGCCCCCAGATGTGCCCGTTCAAATAAACCTTTATGACAAACTGATGCTGAACATCCTTTTGTGACAGTGGGGCTGGAGGCCAAACCACGAGAACTACAGCTCAATCAGCAAGCTCTTAACGATTTCTAAACCGGCACTCGCAGGGGCACATCGTGACCACCACTCAAAATTCTTCCCAGCGCTCGACTCACGGCGTCTCCTCTACCTCCCTCTCCCTCCCCTCATCTGTCCAGCCCTCCTCCTCGTCTCGCCTCCTCTACAGGTCACTCTCTCCATACAGGGCGGTGGAGAAGGACATGTAGTCGAGGGCTCCGGGGACAGCGTCGGGCCCCGTGTAGGGTGCCATGCGGGCGATGCAGTACTCCGCCTGGTCTGGAGGGAGCTCCCGCCTCAGCTCATCAGCTGTGATGTAGTTCTGGTGGAAACAGGAGGCAAAGAGTTCACTGCTAAAGCACTAAATGACAGACGGCTTAATAGAGATGAAAAACTTATGTTATTGATCTTCTAAGACAACAGAGGATCGTATTATTGGCTGAATATCATTATTTTGTTCCAAACTCATGTTTGATGGATCATTTCAGATCACAAGTTCAAGTCTGGAGATTGAATATCTTGGGATCTTTAAACCGAGTTAGTTTGGACCTGTGCGTCCCAGTTACTCATCCATTTTTCCTGAGGACACACACTCTCACAGCAGACTGTTAAGAGGACACTTTTCCTCAGGGCTGCACAGCCCACTTTGAGGACCACTGCTCTAAAGCACCGTGCAGGTCCAAGATACAACTGAAGTCCTATAAAACTTCTCCAAATGTCAGGCTGTGTGCGCCTGAGGAGCTGATGTCATAGAAGTCACTAAGATTTTCCAAAGCTTTAATCACTCAGTGTTTTAGGGGCCAGTGCTTAAATGAACCATAACACAGACAATCTGGGCTGCTGATGCAGCTTAAAGCCAAAGTGCCCATGCTTGTTATTATTATTATAAATCCTAATATCAACCTGTGAGGCGTCTCTAACAAAAAGGAATATTCTGCACAGATTCAACCTCAAGCTTGTGTTGACTTGTAATTGTGAACACAAATACTCCCTCTGCTGGTGGTCAGCGTCCTGCTGCACATTTCTTTCTCCAGTATTTTTCTTGTCCAATCAAAAATGAGCACTGATGTCGTTCTGCACTCACCTTATCAGCAGCCAGGATCTTGAAGGAGGCGATGACCTGGTCCGCGGTGTCCCTGTCGGTCGTTTCCGTGGACATGAAGTCGATAAAGGCCTGGAAGGTGACGGCGCCGCTGCCGTTGGGGTCCACTATACCCATGATGCGATTAAATTCGGCTTCGCCCTGGCATCAACAAATTACAGGTTAACCCAGAAGAGACTGCGCTTTGAACTCAGGGAACAGACGCACAGTTACAGGAGCAAACTGAAGAGGCATTAGCCACAGCCAGAGGTTAGTCTGTGGTCATTTTATTTCATATTTAAGTCAGTTTTTATTCAAATGGCCAAAAAGGGACAGAAAAGTGAATAGATTTCTGTAAAATGAGGGGACAGCCTCACCGTTTGGAATTGTCTGGGAATCAGAAAGAGTACTAAAACCCCTGCAGTTTGTAAGCATGTAAAATATAGGGACTACCATTAAGTCCTAATGGGAGTCCCAATATGTGGTTGGGATGGAGGGAAAAAAAAAAAAACAGACAAATGATGACACGAAGAGAAAACAGTGAAGAGTAATTTGGATGGTCTACATGAAAAACATCAGCTTCCTTCAGTTAGTACTGATCATCAAGGATGTTAAAGTGACACATGTGACAAAAAAGGACAGGAAGTGAGAGCATCAGAGGGAGAGCACAGGGTGTCTGCAGGTATCAGGTCACATGCAAATCCACAAAATATCCAAACAGAAAATATTAGTAATAGTTAGAAATACTGAGCAATAATTTGCCTGCCTGGGTCCATTTGTTTGAATTAAGAGTTTCACTTCCTGGTTTAAATGTTATAAAAATATGAACAGGACTGATTTTGTCAGAGGCTAAACCTCCCGCAGGGGACAAAGCCCGACTTGGACGAGAATATAATGGAATAAATCAAAAAGTTCTAGCTTCCATATCCATATCCTGTCCCTCTGATTCAGGTAAAAGCAAAAACACAGAGCATCCTTAATTGCTTCTTTTGGGTGCTTCAAAGCTTGTGACTAATTAAACTGCATTAGGATATTTCTGGACCTGCAGACACCCTGAAAGAGCTTCATGCCAGCAGCAGTACCAGGCTGTTTCCTGTAGAAATGAGTAGAGCCCGGAAATCATCTGACATCATCTGTCCTGATCGCTTCTGCAGGCCGCCACAGCACAGGATAGGTCGGAGGGAGGAGGTGGTGAGTAGACAAAGACGGAGTCAGAGAGATACGAGGGACAGAGAGAAAGCAGCAGAGTGAAGGATGGACAGAAATATTGAGATCAAACAGTGAGTGAGTGAGAAAAAAGCCATAAAAAGCACAAACAGTTAACAGAAAGTCTCGCAGCAAAGTAAAAACCTGACGGGCAGACAGACAGCTGAGGGGTGGGGTCCGTTCAGAGAGTGAGCTGAAGCAGCACAAAGCAACAGAGACCCCCGGTGGACAAACAGGGACGCAACACCTCCATGAACCTCCATGCCGATGGACTGAACCCTGCCTGAACACAGAGCACGGCAGCAGGCTCTGAGCAGGAGCACCGACTGATCACTGACCAGTTTCACTTCATCACGCCACAGAGTATCAAAAATAGAAACCTCATTTAGTTGACCTAATTATTAATACTGTAATTGTTCAACCTGCTTATCCAATTTTATTTTATGTCGAAATAGTTTCTTTTCATTTTTGTCTATTTCAGGCTGTTTCTGGTTACTTTTTTTTATTTGCAATGCAAATTTTTATGGCTTCAAAACATCAACCATTTGTAGCCGGTGTGGAAAAAATAAAATCAATTAAGCTACAAATGTTGCTAGATGCTGAATTGTCTGACTTCTATATGTCAGTGTATAAAATCAGTAAAAGAAACATCGATTGTGATTGGCTGAATGTGGCTGTGATCTCTGCGCTCCTGCTCATAGGCCGATGACGCCGGCTCTCCCTCCGTCCAATCCTTGAGCTCCTACCTGCTTGTCCTTCTCCACATCGTAGCCCAGACTGATCAAACAGGCCTTGAACTCCTCGGCCATCAGGGCCCCGCTGTGGTCCTGAGATCAGCCAAACACCCAATGACAGAGCACCGCATCGTGAGGATGAACCAATCGTAACACAGGGATGGTGGCGGTGGAGGACAGTGACCATGAGATCCACAGCATGCAGGGAGACGATGAAGACATGGAGGACGAAGGGACACACATTTATGGATGTTTAGACAATGTCGCCACACACACACAAACCCCCACACCCACTCAAGAGCTGTGATGTTCACAAACTGTCACTTTTTAATCTCCACCAATCACGAGCGTGAGTGAATAACAAAGACAGATGATCCCGGTCCTCTTCAGTCCAGAGCAGCTTGCATTCATGGACACAGCAATGAACTGTTGTGGTTTCACAAAAGACTTTCACTCAGAGATCCACTGTTTTAATGCAGTTGTTACCTTTTTATGCTTATTTTTTATGCATTAAATTATGATACATGTTAAGGCCTCAAAAATTTAAAAATTAATCTATATTTAAGGGAGAACAAACCTCAGTTTCAAAAACTGTGGTGTCGTCTCTGCAGCATTTTTAAATGTATATAGTTCAGAATTTAAATAATTAGCAAATCACTGCATTCAGTTTTTATTGAAAACTGACACAATGTTCCCAAATTTAGAGAAAAGTATCCATGCAAAAACTGAAATGGGGTCAGCGGGTTGCTACAAGTGCTTTCTTTGTACTGAGTGCGAAGAATAGTTCCAGTGTTGTGTCGTCAAGAAATAAACACACTGATGTGACGAACAAAAAGACTGACGGGTGAGTGACCACCGTGTCAGATAGTGGCATGAATGAGTGACACACACAGAGCGGCATGAGATGGTGAACGATGGCGGTGTCGTCCTCCTCTCTGACAGCTGAGAGCTTTCAATCATCACGTTTAACCACCGCAAAACACAAAAAATGACATCTGGTAGGTTTAGTTTAGTTTTTTTAAATGCAGAAAACAGCGTTCCAAAGGGATGACAGACATCTGCAGGTTTGCATGTCCAGTGAGGGGAAAAAGACCAAGTGCAACCCAAAAATAACACATTTCAAACCAAATGTAGCATTTCTTAGCCGATTTAAAACAAGTAGCCTTTTGCTAACTGGATGTTTCCTCACTCTTCACCCTCCTGGTAAAAGCCAGTCACCATCCGTGCCTTTTTTTAAATTTCACCAACACCGCCTGTGCTCGTGAGTGAAACATCAGGATGAGTACTTACATGTCTGGCTCCTCTCTCACCCCCATTTAAGGTCTAAACATCCAGTCAGTCACATTATAAATAAACAGGAAAAACAGAGGCCAAATCCTCACACTGAAAACTGTTCAGGAAGTCCAATTAACCACAACTAACCCACTGCTAACGACTATACTCTACACAGACAAATACATAAGATGCTTGGTGCATCATAGCTGGTCTACACCATCATGTATTGTATATGTAATGGTAAAAATCATTAAACGCTTCATATTTATAATTTTTAGATCAACACATGAAACAAAAACAGGGTTTCTCCTCAGGTTTCACTGCCAACCTAAACGCCCAATACTCTGTAATACTGTGAGGTTTGATAACAGGGTAACAGAACAGGTGTAATAAATAACCCGTGAGCGCAGAGCTCGGGCCCTGACCTTGTCAAAGTGGTTGAAGGAGGCGCGGTACTCGTACAGCTGCTCCTGGCTGATGCCCTTGGCGTCACGCGTCAGGATCTGGTTCTCGACCTCGTTGATGGTTCTGGCGATGGTGGTGAGCAGCTGCTCCCAGCCCACCCGGAGGTGCTGCAGTGATGGGGCGGGGTTGACAGGAGAGGTTAAGAACTGAGATGCGAGAGAGGACTCGGGTTTGACAGTGTCCTCAAAGGTTAACACAAAGCATGAGCTCGTTTTGTTACAGAGCTCATGCACACATTATGTCAACACAGCTGTCCTACTTTCAAACATTTTCATTTGGGAAGTGAAAAAGACTTCATTCATTCATTGCTGAAGGTTTTGTGCGCGTTTGCGTTACCTCCATCGTGTAGGAAGTGTACTGGTTGTCGAAGATGAGCGCCTCCTGGATGTGTTGGTGGTATCCCTCCAGCTTGTTAATTTCGGGTGTGTATGATATGATGCTCTTCTGGTATTCCTTCAGGTTGGTCAGCTGGTCCTCCAGGGTGCCGTTCATTTCAATGGATATCCTGCCAATTTCCTGCCAACACAAACACACAAACACCTGAAACGCTGACACTCGAACATATTTATAAAAACAAAAAACACTTTTCTAAATAAACTTTTCCAAATGACTGTAAGATTTTTTTTTCTGTAAGGATGCTGAAGAGTTATCATTTACGGTTCCTGAACTATGAATAGACGAAGTACATTTCATTCCTCCTGCTCTCAGTAACGCAGTGTGCATGCACAGTAGGGCTGCCACAAACGATTATTTTGATAGTCGACTAGTCACCGATTACTTTTGCGATTAGTCGACTAATCAGATCATCATCCATTGAACATACAGCATACAGCTTATTGCACCAGCAGCATCTGCTCTTATATAACTATCATTAGCTTTCAGCTTTAAGTGTTTAAGGTATGTGCTAACTAAAAATAAAGACAAGATGATAGTTTATTAAATTTTAATGACATTTGCAGAGTGTTTCGGTGGAGTTTAATAAACTCCTTGCTATCTAAAATATAACAGGACACCGGAGTAAATTCTCCAGCATCTCACACTTCTGATGATCAGCTGTCTGCTTGACGTTTATTCAGCTGTGTAAAAACTATAACTTTAATCTCAGCCAAACCGATTTACTCAGGAACAAATAAAACACTGAAAAAAGCCAAACAACATTTTGAAGTTATCTAAGTGACTTATATATCATGTTTAACCTGAGTAGTGAAAACGATCTGCCGGGAGTCCGGTGTTCTCACGGCTCTAGTTAGCCTAGCCCCCGGCTAGCTATCGAGCTAGTGGGTAACAGACGTCTCCGAAAACGTCGGAGCGCTTTTGAAAACATGTGGTGTCTTGATAAACTGAGCAGATATTTGAGGTTTACACAGCTACATTCTCGCCTGAAAATATGTTAAACGTTTATTTTGTGACCCAGAAAGAATAATAAGAATAATATTAAAACTAACCAGCTGCCGCCATTGTTGGAAACTAAGCAGGGCCGCGCTATGAATTCTGGGACACAGTTTCTTCTTCTTCGGGGTTTAACGGCAGCTGGCATCCTTGGACATGCAGTGCTGCCATCTTCTGTTTCAGTCCATTATTACACTCTTAAATCCTACTACTGATTCCTGCGTCTTTTGTGATCTTACAAAGCTTCAAACGACGCGTCGACTATTAAATTAGTCGTCGACGATTTTGATAGTCGACGTAATCGTGACTAGTCGACTAATCGTGGCAGCCCTAATGCACAGTGACGATCTAATCTAAACACAAAGCTCATGGATACAACATCTACAAACTGAAGAGCTCTTCAGGCTGTGGGTAAATCCTGCACCCTGTCTTACATTTGCTCTGTGAGTCCGTGTTTCACAAAGTGTCTGCAAAGTGACAAACTGCACACAGCTGAGAAAACGTGAAAACCTCGACATAATGATGAGCACGTTGTGACTGTGGGGGCTGATCAGTTACCTCCATTTTGGCCTGGATGTAAGCGCCAACCGTGTTGGCCTGAGTGGCGAACGTGGCTCTCAGAGTGTCGTTGGAGTTCTGCTTGTTCAGCTCTTCCTGCAGGGCGTTGTCACGCAGTGGCACCATAGCCATCGCCTGCAAATGCACACAAAGAAGAATTAGAAACAACTGCACCCACACAAACATGAAGCACCAGCTGCAGAAAAACATTCAGTCACTCAGCCTGTAGAGGGCAGCGTTTTTAACACACTGGACAAAAGGTTCTTCTTCTATGTAGGATTCACCGGGGAAAAAGCTTTTAAGAGGAAAAATCTGCGCTGCGTCATTAAAGCAGCAGACAGCATTAATAGTTTACTGCTCTGGCATGAATGAGCTACACGTTTATTGCCTTAAAACGATTAACGTCAGCCTTCGTTAAACAGCAGCTCACCTGTTCCCACTTGCTGTTGATGCTCTCAGGTGTGATGGAGGTGTACGGGTTTCCGCTGCTCAGCTTGATGCCGTTGCTCTGGGCGATCTTCTGCACCTCGGACTGGATGGACTGGATAGCCTCGCGCTCCTTGTTGGCCTCGGGCAGGGTGGACTTGAACTGCTCGTGGGCTGTGATCAGACCCTGAGAGAAGGAGGAAAGAAACACGTTTGCTGGGTTTTCCGTTTTTGTGGGATAAACGCAGCTCTGTGGCTTTAAATAGTAAACACTGGAACGTTTCTTTGGCTCAGTGCTGGACCTCCGCTGTATGTTTCATATGCTGCACTTGTTTATTCACCACTTGACTTCCCAGTTCCCAGATACCTGGATCTCCTCAATGTTGTGGACGATGAACATGTCCTGCAGGTCCTCCATAGCTCCCTCCATCCAGTTGTTGAAAGGTGCCGCTCTCTTGGCGTACTCCAGGTACAGCTCATCTATCGACTCCAGCTGCTTCTCTGTCCTCTGTCGGCAGGAAAACAGAAGACGGCCTTATTAAAATACATTTCAATACATTTTAAAATACATTTGATATTTCATTGTGTCAAATGATGATCCTGTCAAAATCCTTTTAAAGCTCAAAAGGTGCTGCACAAACAGGCCGAATCGTACCTCCAGTGACTCTTTGCGTTTGTGGGTGAGGGCTCCCAGGACGTCCCACTGATCGCAGATCTTCTGACAGCGAGCGTTGACACTGGCGGCATCGTAGTAGTCCAGTTCACTGGAAAAGGAAGAAAAGAAAAAGGGGTTTTCCTTTGTCGAGCACTTCTCATGATCAGATTCACTTTCAGACGCACTTCTTTCTGTTAATCGACACCATCTGACTGTGAGGTCAGATTTTGGACGTCAAGTCTGGTTTAAAATTTTAGAGAGGGGAAAGGCATCAGGCGACTGCTCTGAGTCTGTGTCGATCAAACCAAAGTGACCTGACAGAAGCCTCAAAGCTGCTTCTTTATTCTGAAAAAATGCACAGGCGTCTCCAAAGAACACCGGAGCTGCTTCTTCACCACTTTGCTCTGTAGTTTTGTCCATTTCTGACTGAAATGTGAATTTAATGCAACTCGAGACGATGTTAAAGGAAGTTGTGAAAATAATGTGAGTGTTGGAAGAAAAAGAAGAAAGAACTGAAGTTAAAGTTGTTTGCCCCACGGGCGGTACATCTAAGAATTCAAATGAGAACAAAACGAATAATACTCCAACTGTGAAAAATGATCTGCTGGAACGGATTATTACACACCAGCAGCTTCGGGCAGCAGCACAAACCATCAGTAAGTTTCAAAATTTAAACTTGTGCATATTTAGCAGCTTCATTACTCAGAATAAATGAACCCTGACGTGGAGACGAGAGCCATCGGGAGCTAGCAGCAAATGATGCTGCGTGTTTCACCTCACAGCGAGGCGCAGGTACTATGCTGACCACAAACCCACGTGAAAGGAAAGAATTATCACAAACTGTGAAGAATAGAGCTGCCCGACCTGCTTTGTGCGTTTATGCATGAAAGAAGCCACGAGGAACATTCAGGAACCGATGCTAATGAAGTCAGAGATGTTAGCGGCTCCACTCTTACTTGAGCTCCTGCGCGATGGCGGCGATCTGCTCCACTCTGTCCTGGTGGGCGGCCAGGTCGCTCTCAAAGGCCTCGTGTTTCCGGAGCAGCGCCTTGACTTCTGACAGGGTGCACGTCTCATAGTCTTTCTGGGTAAGCATGGCCTCCTTACCTGCATGCACAAAAGCCTCACTTATTCAGAGACGAGCATTCTGGCGTCGTGAAGACGTTTGCTTCACCGCGATGGAATTTACATACCGTCGGTCCAGGATTCATGGATGGCACACTTCTGGTGGAACTTGACGGCCAGATGCTCCAGTCTCTCCAGACGCCTGATCTCGCTGAGGATCCACTCCTCGTAGCCTTTCTCTGCTCCTTCCAGATTGTGCCACGCTTTGTTGATGTCCTGAGAGCAAACAGCAAGAGTTACTGTAGAGCAGAAACTCCAAACACAGTAAAACATCTCATACGTGCAGAAAAGTGTGAAAGAGGTGGTGTGAAACTGCTGTAATATTTACAAGGGAACTTAAAGCTGGATTGTTTGTTAAAAAAAAAAAAAACACAGAAAAGTAACTTAACACTGACTGTGTTAAACTCACTAAGCTATAACTGAATCAGTTTTTACACCAATCTTTAGAAATCCTCTGTTAGCGTGCGACAGGCTGCTTTGCGACTGATGATAATGAAGTTGTGTCGCGCAGCTTCAAGTGTGGTGTAACTTTTCCCATCGACTGTGTGCGAGTTTCATACCGACACCATGCGTCCTTCTGACGGCATGAAGGCAGGTCTGTTGCTGAGTCTCAGTTTAGTCTGCAGAGTGTTGAAGCTGATCTCCAGCTGGCATTTCTCTTGGACCTGCAGACAGGAACATCTCAGTGTCACTGGACACATTCAGCAGAGGAAAACCAACATTCATATGTGAGAGGGCACAGCGCTCTTATATGGCGATGCCACCAGGACAGATACAAAGGTTCCAGCGATTAAGAGCATAAACTCTTCAAAATGTTATCTGAAGTCAGAGCAAAGAAGCCGAAGAGCTGTTCATCTGTACGGGTTAAATGGACAAGACAACCCCTGCTGGTCACTGGAAAGAATGCAGGTTTAGAGAACCTGTGCATTTTCAGACATAAAATCAGAGCATTATAAGCTAAATGCATAGAATAAGGTCTTGGGAAAAGGGCTCGTGCTGCCACGCAGTGTGAGATTAACACACTATAATAACTGGTTAATGTGAATACACAGTATACAACTCTGCCTCAATTTAAATGCTTGTAACAAAAGGCTGAAGAAGCTCTGTGCAGAGAGAGGTCAGAGTAACATGTGAGAAAATATTTGCAGAAACATTTTCCAGCAGACTCTGAGCCATTTCTCCTTGTTTCCTCTCCAGAGGGACACAATTATAACAAAAATGAACAAACACTGATGAACCTCAGTGGACCTCAGGGACACAAGCAACCACTCTGCAGAAGCTACACCATGAATGAGTTTAAAAACCCAGATTTTAAATGTCAAGAAGAATAATATTATTTTGGAAGAAAACAAATATTGAACACTGAGTAAGATTAATGAGATTAAACTTTCCACTACAAAGATTTGGGTCTGGCAGGCGATCCAGGAGTTTGTGAGCCTTTTTTCTTTGTTTAGAAATGCTGAGAACAGTTCACGCGAGGTTTTCTATACCTTGGGTGGTTTGTGCACACAGCGGTAGTCTCTGAAGTCCTCCTGTTTCACCTGCATGTCATTTACAGTCTTCTCTTGGGTTCGGTTCTCCAGCCAGGGGATGGTCCGACGGATCCACTCCAGGAGCTGGAGGCAGAGAGGACAGTGGTGAAAACAGGACAGACGAACGGGTCGTCCTCCTTTCTCCAAAGTCTGCCGTGCAAGTAAAAGATGGCATGTTTCGATACTCACATCACTGGCCAGTTTCTCGTAGTCCTCCATCATTTGCTCGTTCTCCTGGTTGACAGCCAGCACTTTGCAGATTCGATTTGCGGCTGTCTCAGCCTATTAGGAGGGAGAGTGATGAGTGGAGCTGGACATGACTGGATAAAACTCCATCAGAGTCTACTCTCTGAGCTCAAAGCTTCATAATAAAGTCACTAAACTGAGCTTCAAAATAAGTGTCTACCGCTGCTTATTAGTACCTCAGCCTGGCCTTTCATTGCAGCTGTGACAAACGCATTTTTGCTTTTCAAATCTGTGCGCACACTCCACACGCAGGCAGTGAGGGAGGAATGTCGAGCCAAGTTTAGGCACGTGTTATTTAAAATAAGGCAAAAACGCCAATGTAGGTCAAACCAGGGCTTAATATGACTGCTACAAACATGCTCCAGCTCTCGATGGTTAGTTCAATGTGCCAAAGTCATTCTGTGTGTATTTAAAACTTCATGCATCTCCCTTCAAAACCTGTGAATCAGTGCTTCTAGTTACAGTTCATGTAGCGCTGCAGTCCACGTCAGTGCGTCTGCCTAGGATATTACACTACTGTACCACTGAAATATAAAACACAGAATTTGATAAGCTGATTCAAGGTCATACCTACTGTACAACAAAACATCTGCATTTATGCTGCTCGTCCAATAAGCTTACAGGCTATGCTTTCACCAGAATATAAGACACAAGTCATATCATGTAAAACATTTAGAATAGTTTGAAAAGTGTTAATAGCTGAAAAGAAACTTGAGACATCAGCTAATGTTTCCCACAGTAATGAATCCAGACCGGTCTGGTTTCTCTAAACCACATCAGCAGCATGACCACCGGCGGTTTGCCGCTTTCCCGGAGGAAGAATCCTCGTCAATATAAAGTGTTTCATGTTCCAGCTGAGATATCCATAAATCGAAATCTGTGCATGATCTCAGTGGAAAAGAAGAAATTTAAACGTCAAAATCACCCACAGAAGCATGCATGGAAAGCAATCAGTGCAGGTGACCGCCGAGTTTAAGTCCAGCCCATAAAGTCTGGAGCATTTTGAGGGAAACAGCTGATGTCCAAAGAGCCGAGACAGAAGCACCAAAAGTTCCCATCATGCTCCTGCTCCGTTTCCTGTTCTGCAGATAATATTTGACTGAATTTGTATAAAACCATAAGTGCAGCTGAACTGTTGGATCGAGCGAGGAGAAACGCAAAGCAGCTCAAACTTCCATCTAATAAACGCTGGGCTGGAATTCCAGCATGTTGCTGTGATTTCACCTCTGATCTTTTCACACTCTAAAAACTTTAAATAACAAATGTGTTTTACCAACGATGGAAACTTTGGTGCATTTCAGGGTTTTTCTTCGCAGCGCTGAGTGTTAATGTGAGTCTGACGGGTGAGGAGCTCACCTTCTGTGCGCCAGAGAAGGCGTGATAGAAGCAGGAAACATAGGTCATTATGGCCTTCTCATCCGGCCTCAGCGTACCCACGATGTCTACGCATCACCCAGCAGAACAGAGGGAGAGAGAGAGACAGAGTGAAGCCAAAGCTACCCAAAGCTACACTTTGATTGCCCCCTGCAGGATGTGAGAGAAAGCTGAGTCAGGTGGGGGCGACGTTGAGCGCCCCCTCGTTAGTGCCACAGCTTGGAGCGCCTCCTGTCACCAGGAAGTGAGGGCCACCAGAGGAGTCCTCTGGAAGGGAATCGTGGGACGCTGGAGCCACAAGTTCAAGTGTGGGACACAAACAGGCATGAACTGCTTAATCCAGTCACTCAAAGCGGTTCATTCACTGGGTTCACTCAGCAGGGCAATGATGTCAGCACACTGACTGACTAATTCTTCTTCATCTTCAGAGTTCTATTCTCGTACTCAACTACAGCGTCTTCATCAACTGCAGGTGGAAAAATATTCTCAAATAACCAAGTGAACAAAATGAGAACGCAGCACAGCGACTGGTGAATGAAAACGCTTCCTGTGAACTGGAACGGGCGCGATTTGTGTGACGTTGTTGAATAAATTACGATGCTGGCAAGAGCAGTAAATGTGGACGTTTCAGAGTTTGTGTTTGGTACAAACGCAGCGGTCAGAGAGCTAACGCACATAACTCACCAGCTAAAAACAAAACCTGAACTCGTGCCCATTTCTGACACACACACACACACACACACACACACACACACACACACACACACACACACACACACACCTCGTGAGACTGCAGAGGAACAAACAAGTTCTGAATGAGCCAGAAAATTAATTAGAGGAAGACGAGCAAACAAGAGACGCATCGATTGGCTTCCTGTCATGGGCCCAGAGGGAGGGGGGGGGAGGAGGAAAAACAAGAGGGTAACGAGAGGACAGGGACGAAGATGATTTAATAAAATTTATGACAGACCCACTATGAATCTTTAACATCATATTTACTTGACTTTATCAGAGACATGCATGATTTGAAACCAAACTTTCTCCACAATAAGAGTTTTTACTTATAGATTTGTCTCGTGCACATTATGTTAAAAGTCTAAATTTCACTTTGAGCTGCAGGAATTTGATTCTGGAATTTTGAATTTAGCAGTTTATGAAAGTGTACAGAGTAAAGTGGTTTCTGGTCTTTGTGTTTGTAAAGACTGAGCTCGTGAGCCTTCCTGTAACATCTAAAGTTTATCGACTGATATCATCCGACTAGCTCCTTTGATTTTTTGCACGTATATTTTTATCTCGGTACATATCGTTCATTTCATTCTGCACATAATGCAGATTTTATTCTGTCTGTGTTATTCATCGTTATTAGTTCCTGCCTTTGTTTCAGCCCCGACTCTGCAGGATGGTACTCCAGTTTTGCCGTACTATTGTACAGACGTGCTAAAGGTAAAGCAGAAAGCGATACGCATCTAAAGCTTTTCAAATAACAGTTCGATAAGGTCACAACCTGCAGTGCCAGATGGGCCAAAAAGCCCGAGAGCTGCTCTAAAAAGGAGGAACTCCATCATTTAACGGGGCGGGTTCACTTCTTTGCATGCCATGTTCTCTGAATATTAGGAAGTGACAGTTTTTCCAAGCCAAATCTTAACAATAGCAGCCAACATGAACTGGAACTACCTTTTCTTCCTACATGTACATGAAAAAAAATAAATCTGCAAACAGTTATAATGAACAACAAATAGGAATGAAGTTGTGCTTCTGCATTTAGACGCTTTGTGGATGTAAAGGTTCGGTCTAACTTCCTCCCAACAGTGAAAAACTGCCAAAAGCAGTCTGATGCTAAATGTGTTTAAATTTGGTATAAGAGAAGATGTTGCATAGATCCTAATATGCTTCAACTCAGTGAATACACAGCTCAGATTAAAGCAACGTAGCTGGTGCATAACTGAATATTCTCATTTTGAGTTTGGGTTTCATTTGGCTGAGGGAACTGTTCCCTCTGGATCTGTGGAGAAAGTTTTTGGATCATGGTCAGAGTGGCAGAAGAAAATGAACCCTGATGAACCTCAGTGTGATACATGCTAAAAAGCTAACAGGGTCTCCTTTAAGAGGAAGTGAAAGCAGTGAGATTATCCTGAGGAGAGCGCCTCAGACCTGGATGCTTTTAGTGGTGGGAGAAAACAGAAACGTCCTAACGGTGATCGTATATTTCAGCATTTTGTTTGCTGGCCTTGTCCTTTTGTTTCCTGGAAGGACTTTATTTTAAAGGATGGGGACTTCCACATGTTGAATCAGAGGTTTCTGTTCATTTTGTTTTGATTTTTAGTTTTTTTTTCAACCACAACTGTTCAAAAATGTAAAAATATCCATGGGAAAAGTTCCATCTGACAGATTTTAGCTAAAAATAAAACTAAACGCAGCTTTAGTCCACAAACTCATTTCTGTACGGCAAACATTTACCGCTTTCACCAGCATGCTAATGTTGAAATCGTTTGCGTGTTTGTGTCCCCACAAACCCAGCGTCCCAACAAACCCAGCGTCCTGGCTGTCGAGACAGAGCGTGGCCATGCTGGACAGGAAGCAGCACCTTGTTAGTAAAAGGAGGTTAAAGGTTGACGTTGGCTCAGAGGGTACCTTCTGTGCTCCAGAGAAGGCATGGTAGAAACTGGACACATAAGTCATTATGGCTTTCTCATCTGGGCGAGCAGTGTTCACAATGTCTACAAGTCGGGGGGAGACCATGGTTATGAAGACGCACACATACAGGCAAGACACAGGACAAGTGATTACACAATTACAACAAGACGCACACAAACTCATTTAACGAGCTGCTGTAGCTGCCAACAGCCTGACATGCAAACAACAAATACAACGACACACACACACACACGTAGACACACACAGCTCAGGTACAGTTAATACACAACTTGGATTTCTTTCTGTAGAGTTTGAAGCAAAAAGAAAAAGTGGCTTGTTATGACAAGAATGGATCCTGTGAAGGAAACGTGGATGTTCAACATGGTCACACATACAGATGAACACAGGAGGAGGAGCAACGTCGATCCTGAAGATGCCTCGCGTGTCCTGTCACCGAGAACCCGAACACGCTTTGGAGATCGGGCAGATTTACATGCACACAACGCGGCGACAAACCCCGTGCAGGTCAGCGTGGAGCTACAGTCACATGTACGTGCTGCAAAGACGGACTCCCAGGAAAAGTCACGTAAACTCCTATTTGATGTTACAGACTGGTCAGAAATGACAAACTGTGTCACTGTTTTAAAAAAACACCTGGTTCACTTTTGTCACACCACTTCCACATCTTACGTTATGAACAGTCACTTTGTTCTGTGCACGTAAACAAGCCCGTGATGTTTTAACACACGCAGTGACAGATCCGGCAGAGACGCACAGATCAACAGCCGACTTATTACCTTCTGCGTCCAACATCTTGGGGATGTCCAGGTGCTTCTCAGCCACCTCAAAGGCGTTGTTCAGGTTGGTTACAGGATCATCCTAAACAGCAAATCACAGACGGCAAACAAGCCAGTGAGTCGCTTCAGGCATTTGTAACACAACTTAACAACAGATATCAAAGCATTTCGATTCACCATGTTTGACCCAAAAACTGAAATATTTGAAGAGAGTGGAGGAGTGTGAAGCTGTTCACCTTTCTGAGGCTGTCGTAGTCGATGAGATCAGGTCTGTGTCTGTGGATCAGAGCGTTGAAGGCAAGACCGTCCTTCCAGCTGTTGGAGAGAAAAGACGAGTTCGGGGTGAGGGTGGAGGTGACGCTCACACATTTGCTGCATTACAAGTCGACATTATCGGCGCCGTGAACAAAAACTGTCCCGATCTGCCGCCGGGACCAAGATCCACATCTCCACTGTGACACTGAACTAAATTTATGAACTGATCTGAAACTAAATGAACTTCATTAACATTCTTTTCGAGCTGAATTTGGGTGAAAGATGGTTTGATTGATTATATCTGGACGTGTTGCATGTGATACATCATCATCAGCTGCTTCTGAATTCCTTCTCACAGTTTTTCATATTGAAACAGAGAGAAAATAATCACATTTGTCTATTTACAGCACAGTTGTGCCATGTTGCACTCTCTCCATCAGGGGGCGCCCTTTCTACACAACAGCAGCAGATTTGAGGTTTCATGTAAGCGTTGAACACCTGAGCTGAATCCAGAAAGGTTCAGGGAAGTATCTGCGTGCGCCTGTGTGTGCGCCAACTCAACTTTTATGCTGAGTTTAAGAAACTCTCAGATCAGTATTTTTCATATAAAGGAAAAAAAAAAAAAAAAAAGAACACTGGACAGCTGCTCACATACCACACTTAACCACAAACACATTTCATCAATGCCACTGGAGAGTTTCACTGTATCCGCAGGATTCCTCAACTGGATTCTCTCAAGGTTTTGTTGGTCTTTACAACACAATATTACTGTGTGTGAACTGCTTTCATCTGACAATAGAAGCCTTTAAAAACGAGTCCAACGTAAAGCCCTGTGTGTACGTTACCTAATGTGGAAGTTCTGCACATTGACATTCTTGTAGGGAGCCGTCTTCCTCTGGCACCACAAGAGTAGACCCTCTTTGGCAGAGGTCTCTGCAGAGAGAGGAGAGGAGGAGACAAGAGACGTGATCAGTCGGAGCACACGGGGGGAAATGTCTCTGCATCACATTCATTCAGCTGCTTTGACCGTTTGAGTCGATTAGCCTTGTGCAAGCAGACCAAGAAATACCCGAGGCCGTTTTCAGCGTGCTAAATATAAACGGCCACGGTGCTCATGAGCAGAATTGAAAATATGAGGATGTTTGTGTTTGCTTTAGGTTCCTCCACACACACTGACAAAATATCCGCCGCTAATATGGAGAATTACTCCAATGACTTCTAGCAGCCCACACCCACCGCAGCTAATTCAACTCAGACTCTTTTAATTAGCCTGCAGAGTCAGTTGTGCTCAGAGAGGAGAAATGAACCTCACCTCCACATTTATCAACACAAAGCTAACGCACACGTTAATGCACAAATGAGTCATCGGCTGGTTTTACTGTCAGAAAGTTCATCAGGACAGATTTGGGCTGTTGGGTTGACTCTGTGGGACTAAACTCGAATAATTAACTCATCAGTATTTAAACTATTTACTTCTAAACCTGCTCTGATAACATGTAAACAGCACATAACCAGGCAGAGTTAGAACTGTGCTGCTAGCAATATGTAGTTTAACGTGATCGGTCTTGTTTCAGGCACACCTGTTTCATCTTGGCTTTATTTCATCGTGTGTGTGTGTGTGTGTGTGTGTGTGTTTCCACTTCCTACATGCATATCAAGCCCGTACATCTGTAACTGCAGCAACCTTCAGGGCTTAAAAATGAAGCCAGTGCAGAAGTGCCAGAATCTGCAGTTCCTCTAACTTTAGGTCGGCTCTGAAAGAGAGTCGATCCCCACAGACTCCCGTGATGCTCGAGTCCAGCCATGAAAATAACATTTTTACAGCCTGCTACAAAAACACTTCTGTGCTCTTTAGCTCAATCTCCCCCTAAAAACAGATGCACAGCGGGTGAATTTTTAAACTGCTCGTTCTTAAAGTGTTTCTAGTGTAATAAAGCTCTGAGTCACAGGTGAATGCCAACAAAGGAGCCACTACCTTAGGCTAGGCCTCAGCCTTGCCAATGAAGTCCCTAAATTAGAGCTCTGGAACCTGATTTTGGATGTTGGTGCCTTTCTGAGAATTAAAACGATGAAATTATCTGGTAAATATAAACTGCTGCAGGTTTACTGCACTCAGGCTGCCCAAGATGTCGGTGCTCTACTTATTTGTAGGTAACTTGTAGCCTCAGTTGTCAGTTATCTGCATTTCTGGCTGCAGACACAAGAAAGTGCAACTTTTCCAAGTGGTCTATAAAAGCCTGCTGCAGGTCTTTGTCAGTCAGCTGGCCTGAAAAACCTGGCTGGGAGCTGAACTTTAGAGAGTTTGATTTTTTTGGTTTTTATTTAAGTGATGGATAAAAAAAACGAAGAAAGAAGAGAGCGAGGTGCGACAGTTTTCATGGATATGAATAACAGGAAGCTGCACCTTCTACAGAGATGTCCTGGATGGCGAAGCGGAGGATGATGGTCCAGATCATTCCCAGGGTCATCTTGGCGTTTCCATCCACGATTTCTATGACACACAGACACACACACACAACTTAATCAATCACTGTGTTTCTCTGTTACACCCCAAGAACCGTAGTTCTTGTCCATCACTGCTGTTTTTACAATCCTACATCTGCTGTTCCATTTAATAATGCCAGCACACCCACTCACAACTACGCTTAATGTGTAACGGCTGCTGAGTCTCTGCTAATTCCAGGGAAAGTGTGATGCTCAAACAAAGATTTCTTTCATAAAAATCAGTGAAATCTGGGGAAAGATGACTTTTTACTGGCAAAGGCACATAATGACTGTTTAACGTGTCGTGTCGGTTAAACAGGGAGGATTAAATTGATGAGGAGGGCAGATTATGTGAGTATTGTGTGGATAATTTAACATCAGAACTTCATCTAACAAATAAATTCATTGTTAATGTGAATAAATGTAAATCCTGGCAGCATCGAAACTGGAACATTCTCCAATACGGTTTTCAGAGTTTGGCCGGTGAACGATGACGGTTACGTTAATGAGCAGATTCCACTCTTTGTTCTCAGACATTCTTAGAGGTTTTATCAGTCCTGTCATGCTTTCTCACAGACACACACTCAACTTGGAATTTGTGCTTTTATTGTAGGTTCACATTCTTTGTGGTTAATTTCGTATCCACCTTCAGCTGTCAGCAGATTTAAATAGTAAATTACAATTAAAGCGATGAGGCTCCGCCTTTTCCCTTCTTACAATAAAGGTGTATTCACACCTGCACTTCAGGTTTAGGTAAATCACACTTGGCTGGTTGTGATTCATTTGGCTGCTCACGTGCAAAACAAACAGCAGCGGTGAAACCGTTCAGAGGAGGATCAGTCCGATCCTGGTGTGAACAGGGACGCGAGGCGCACTCAGAGTTTCAGCTAATCTTGTAGCAGCAGCAGCTAGCTAGAAAATGACGTGCTTCAAGTTTAAAACCCTGGGAAACAACTTTTCAATTTGAAGAATCTGACCAGGGAAAGTGTGCACTGAGCATCCTGACAGAGGGTTTTTCCCTCTTCCATCTGCTACGTTTGCATTTTCCTCTCAGTTTCCAGCCGACGACCTTTAACGGGCTGCTGCTTTCACAGAAGGCCGGAGTGTGTTTACAGCGCGCAGTGTGCGCGCCATACTTTGTGTTCAGTGGTCACCAGTATCAGCAGCGTCATGCTACAGGAATGTCATGGTTGCTCTGATAGTAGGAGAAAGGTCAGCGTCCTGCAGCCGTCCGACACACACACACACACACACACACACACACACACACACACACACACACACACACCGCCCTCAGTCAGCAGGATGAAGATCGGTTTGACAGACATGTATCTTACCAGAGTTTCTTAGCAGAGGTTCTATCAGCAGAAGCTTAACGATGAAACGTCTCATTAGAAAAGCGTGTAAAGGAATCAGGGTGACATGTAGGAAATGAGAAGGAGTTGACACAATGCAGTGTGTGTGAAGTGACCCTGTAGTGTTATTGTGCCGACACTCACAACTTCAGCTGTGAACTGAAGCATGTTTTCAGCACTTTGTGGAATTAGCATTTGGGGGGAAAGACATGACCACTGAAGCCAGCCTTCAAGCCCCTCCCCCAGTTTAGCAGACAAAACAACTGCCAGGTGGTGTCACCAAGATGGCTGCTGAGTGGAAAGACCTGCTTCTGCGAGGACTTGGTAAAAGTGTCACTGCGCATCAAATCAATCGCATGTGAAAGTTCACAGCTGACCACGTCACCTGTTACGGAACAACTTAAATGTCTTATCAGGGAAATTATGGAGAGCCAGGAGTGACAAAATGAATTAACTAAATACACTTAAATACACCATTAAATAATTAATTAAATGCTCGTTCATTACATTTAAAACATTTAATAAATTATTTAACGGCATATTTAATTCATTTTGGCCCTCCTGGCCCTCCTTAGAAAATACAGTGTCTTTAAATAAATACAACTCAACTCTTTGGATTGAGGGAAATTTTGGAGCGCGAGTACCAACAAACCGTACCTACACCTCATAGTCTGAGCCCTGTTTGTCCGGAGCTCCCTGACACTGTTGCATACCACAGCACAGTGAGCACAGCTTTGATAGAAAATAAGGAAAAAAGGAAAATCTGCGTCTACATTAAAAGGCCTTATTAGTTTTAACGTCTTCCTGCTTTGAATCGCTTTCACTCACATTACAGCTGCAATTAGTGGCTCCCATTTAAGGACCATTAATGAGCCGAAGCTCACCACTAAGTATAAAATCACCACGAATGTTCACTTTCAGCCACGCTTTCAAACATTTAAGCGAACCGCTCCGATTAGATCTGCAGTTAGTGAGAGTTTTAACTTCACACTCGTGCCGGCAGTGACGTGAATGAAGGCTCACCCTCTGCTCCAATAGACACCAGCTTGACTCCCTTGCTGGCGATGAAGTCCAGGGCTTTGTTTACATTGTTGATCTTGTGGACCCTCATCTTGCCTCTTTCAGGTTTGGGTAACCGTTCGCCTGCAAACACACAGGAACAGAGAAAAGAGCCACTTAGCTGAGGTTGAGCATGTTTCCACGGGCAACATTCAGGGAGGTTTAAGTTACAGCAGCGACGCCGGCTTCACTTGAAACTGGAGTGAGTTTGAAAAGGAAGCCACATCTGAGCCCAAACGTCATTAGTGAATGACAGCAGCGCTAACACAAACAGCTCCACTGCTACAAACCCAAACCCACTGCTGTGTCTTTAAATGCCTGCGATTAATACTGATGTCGGAAACTGGGCGACGACACCCCGGAGATGCTGTGCATCGTCAACATCTGAAAATATTTTTCCCTCTCATTGAGACCCACAAGTTTTTCTGCGGCTTCTGTGCGACTCACTCCAGAAACACTTCATTATTGCAGACGTTTAATTAAAAACTTGTACACCCGCCCTAATTTTCTGACGACTCCGGCTCTCTGAGGTCGGACGGTGACTCACCGGAGATGACCTCGAGCAGCAGCATGAGTTTGAGCCCATCCCTGAAGTCCTCCTCGATGTTTTCGATCTGCGTGCCGGCCTTCCGCAGGTGGGAGTTGCACCACGCCGTGAACGTCTGCGCGAGAGCAAAGGAGGGAGAAAAAAAAAGACAATTGGGGTTATTTGCAGCCCGGGTCAAAATATTTGTGTAGCTTTTATAATAATAAACCACTTTGAATAGTGAATGAAAGAAAATGAAATTCAATGGGCAGGAAGGGAGGTCAGGGAGACACTTTGATAAGACAGGAAGTGCAGGGAGAAACACGACGTGAAAGTTTAACTACATGTCACACACGAAGATGTGGAGTTGGCATTTCAGTAGCAAAACACTTCATGCATAGTTACCCTACAAAGTCGTTTAAGCTAAAAAGACAGAAAACTAACCAACCCAGCCCCATCTTGGCTCTCAGTGTCTGACGCTGCTGTCATTAAAAGGTCAGCACACAATGCCAACGATCTACTTTATTATTTTTACTTGCAATCAGACGGACATCTGAGTAAATCAGCAAATCATGCACATCCACCGCTGCTTGGAAACCGTGTATTGGTTTTTCTGGTTAGCCGTCATTCTTTAAAAACACATTAGAGGTAGGCGCGCGACTGCAGATCCTGCAGCACTTTTTTTAAACAAAATTTTGTCACATCACTCTCCAAACATCTCAATTGCAGCACAACATCAGACTGTCTAACACACTTGGACGCATTCATCTGTTACATGACTCATTATGCAAGTTGGGGAAAGTGCGTAAAAATGCCAAGAGACTAAAATACATGGAGGTCGAGCATGCACACTTTCAGCAATGGTGCAAGCAGAGATTGAGGTCAGTATTTTTTGTTATTGTTCAAAACAGAAAAACTGTAATTTATGTACTTGGGAGATTAAAGAGGCAGTTTTAAGCAACACAAAAGCTCTGGAGATGAAATGTAGGTGTAGCTTTACGAGGAACTGTCCAGTAGGAGAAGTGACGGTGACAGGGAAGACCTTCCAGCAGGAAGGGTTTGACAATAAAGACATAAGGTAAAACAAAAGGAAGCACAGCAACAACCTGTATGTTAGTGTTGAATAAAGTTTAACAATAAAAATAACTGAATCTAGCTTAAAGTGGACCCATCTCCAGAACAGGCCTCACTTAACTCATACTGACTCATACCTTCTTCTGATTGGCTGACACATGCAAACAGCAGGTTTTTTAAAGTGGGTGGAGCTTCTATGCTCACAGTCAGAGTTGTGTGCCCACATGACCTACATGTTATCCCCCTTTACCAAGCAAGAGCCAAGACAGGCCATGTTTAGTGTGAGTACCCATCAGTCTAGCAGTGTTTGTATCTATGTGCAAGATCATTAAAATGGCAAGTGCTCGTTAAATGAGAAAAATTGGGAAGTTTATTTTTGTAATATGCTGAAAATGTCCCAAAGCTCAGAGAAATAACTGGTGCACATGTTTGTTTAAAAACTAAATAACCTAAACATCTAAGCATGAAGCAGTCTAATCCAAGTATGTGCATCAGCGCACTTGGAAGGCAGCACAAAATCCAGAATGTAAACTGAGACTCAGACGGGACACACAACAGACACACAACAGACACACAACAGACAACTTTGATAACTTCCCAGCTTTAAAAAGGGACTTGTGCTCATTTCCAGTATGTCTGCATATTCAGCCTTGTGTCTACAGTAGCTTTGCATGATTCACAGCACAAACTCATTCTGATTTGTCTCAGACCATCTTGCACTCTTCCTGAAATGAGCTGTTAAGCTCCTCCCCTCTGACGAGCCAGCTTTCTTCTGATTGGCTGCCCCTCGTACAAAGAGGGTTTAAACATCAGCTCACAAGGATTACGTCAACAAATGGTGATATCAATTTTCAATCTGTGGTCATATTTAATGAGCCTCCACCAGAGTTAACAGTTTGTATTTAAAGTCTATCAGCCCACTTCACCCACCCACACTTCCTTTACTCCACGTCTCCTGAGCTGTGTGTTCATAAACATTATGACAGGGTGCTGCTCGCCGCCCTGCCCCTTTACCCGCTATCCCACTGTGGATACTGGCACAAAGCACCCATTGAGCCTCTTGGATAATGGCACCCTTCAGCCCCCCGTACACTCCCTTAGCCCGCTCCCACTGCCTCTCCCTGACCCTCCCCCAGACCGCCCGATACCAACCCCCTCCACCCGACACACACAATTACACAGAATGAGGCCGAGGACAGAGAGGAAGGAGGAGGAGGAGGAGATACATTTCACATAAACAAACGGACATACAAACAAGGTTGGTGGGCAGGAGGGGGAAGAGTGACAAAAGACAATGCCCTCGCTAACACACAATGCAGGAGGAAGTGGCACTGCAACGACAGGAAGTTACAGCTCGGTTTAACACAGAGCAGACAATCAGAGCGAAGATGCATTCATCACTGGACGCGGCTGTCAGCTGTCACCAAGACGCCGCACCGGAGCCACGAAGCCGGCAAACTGTCGTCATCCAAACATATCAACAGTTTACTCATTTTCTAATCTTTCTCTGCAACACAGTCCAGCTTTTGAGAGCGTATTTCACCTCGCGCTCACTCAACGTTTCACAGTTTGAAAATACTTTACACAATGCGCCTTGCAAAGCCCATTTCCCATCATTCATACAGGGCTGATGTCTGGCATTCCTTACAGAGTCCAAGTGGTGCACACAACATCTACAAGCGCACACCTGTGCTTTGCAAAGTAAAAGAAAAAAAATGGAGAGTCTCCATTTTCAACCATTTCTACAAACGTATTATTCAGTCCACCTTAAACTTAACAAATGTACTTCTGGGCACCCGAGTAAGTGCAGTGCCGTGTTAGAGGCCACATTCAGGCTACGAGCTGTTCTCTCTGCTCCACTCTGTAAAGTTACTGTATAGTTGACTGAAACTAAACCAAATCCAAGTGTAGAGAAAAAAATACACTTTTAAACCAAAACTAAAAGACTTTAGAAATAACAGAAATCGAGCTGCTGTGCATGTGTCGTGTGATGGTCTGAGACGCGTTTGTACTGAAATAACTGCTCTATGTTCTCACTGCGGACAAACAGCACCTATAACAGCAGTGAAAAGGAACAAGAATGCAATACCGAACTGAGCTTGTACTAAAAAGAAACCAGGAAGCCCATAAAAGACACTATATGATCTTTCTCAGTTCTAAATTTAAAATAAGAACTAATTAAAAACACCACACACACACACACACACACACACACACGTCTGAATGGCTGATTCTGTGAGGACGTTTTACGTGAATGTGTTCTCTATTCTCAGTGCCTTAACGAAACCCGAATCTGAGCCTAAACTGAGTTCAAAACCTGAAACAGTTTTCTGAAAGAAGTTGAAAATAATAAAAAATAAGAGCTGTACAAACAGTTCAGACGTTTCTAAAGTTCATGACTGTCTAATGAGTTTCTCAAACACATCTGGGCACGCTGATGTTTCATTTGTTTTAATCGGCTTTGGTTTCCTGTTACAAATGACTTCCATCTCTAGTGAGTTGAGAAACGGTAACCCGGGACGTTTGATTCTCGTTTTTCATTGGTTAGCATGTGTGAGATGCACCTGGGCAGGTGGAGAAAAATGGCGTCTGTGTTGAAGCAAACTGAAAGGCAGTGATGGTCTTCTCCTCTATATGCACACTAAAAAAAAATAAAAGAGCTCCATTGACAGTAAAGTCTATTTTGCTGATGTCATCATTCTTGTGACAGCAATCACTCTACTGGCAAAGTAGCATTCGTGGCCTTCCTCCAGGGTCAAAGGTCAGACCTCAACAAAGCATTGAAGGACTCTTCAGCCTGCTTTATCTGAATTTAAAACAGCCCTCCAGGCTGGTCCATCAGGCTGTTGCGTGTCTGTCATAGTTCAGGTCTTGTTTTGTTTTTTTATAGTGGACACACAAAGCCTGCCTCTGGCTGAGCGAGGCCATTCACTGACAGCAAGGAGTGGAGCTGCTGAGAGGATCTTACAGGCCGATGTGAACCACGCTGAGAGGACACTATGCAAGAAAAAGCAGCTACAAGAGCTTTGCCGTCCATTCACCAGCAGGCTGATGAAAGTCCACTGAACCTAACCAGACATGTATCGTCTAACTCTTGGATGACATTTAAATGAGCGTTTAAAATGCAAAATGTCAAAAGCGGCTTGCACATTTGCGTCTTTTATCCCCACAGTTGGGCGTCTTTCATGCCAGCGGAGCTGGGTGTAGTGTACTTGAAGGACTGGCTAAATTTAAAGGTAACAGAGTGCCAGCGAAGCCTGTTAAACCTGTCTGTGTTGCCACACACAGCAGATCAGATCAGAGGATTTCTGACCTGAGCCGAGGACACGGATAACCAGCTGACCGCCATGCAGGTCTGGGATGAGTAATGCTGGATCTCCGTGGTAAGACGGTTTACTTTTAAAGGCATGAGGGCTCTTATCCTCTACCATCTATTACATAACTTTAGCAGTATGTGTTGGCTTACTGCCACTCTCACCTTTACATGTTACCAGAGTAACAGAACTATGTAACAATATAGATTTTTCTTCGTCCCATTTATTCCGCATTTTAGCCCAGAAACAAAAATATCCGTTAGTGAGTGTTACCATCAGTCGTTTATCCTTCTACCACACCATCTTTAATGAACGGTAACTTCTTTATTCATTTAATTAAAACTGATGGGACATTGCAGACAAATACTGTCATCAGCTGTAGGGATTCATCGACCCCACTGAGTCGCCACTCTATTTTTCCTGAACCAACAACTCCAGTGTCTGATTTTGGTGTGTGTGTGCGTGCAGCCGAGTCATCAGTGTAACCCTCAACAGTCTCTCATGTGCGAGGCTACAGGGTCAGAGGACAAAGCAGAAATTCATGCATGTGAGACAAGTGAAAGCATGCAAGCTGTGCACAGCGATGCTGTCCATCACCCTCGTTTACATGCACCACTCCTTGGACAGGAATGTTTTTAAGAGACCAGAATTCAATATCCATCTGCATCACCTACACACACAAAAATTCCAGTTTTGCTGCCGACTTCAACTCAACTTCAAGCGTGCACACACACACACACACACACACACAGCAATTATCTCCACACCCTTCTTCTAATGAACGTGCAACTTTCTGACTACATACCACACACACAGCAGTGTGTGTGTGTGTGTGTGTGTGTGTGTGTGTGTGTGTGTGTGTGTGTGTGTGTGTGTTCTCTATATCACACACCCTTTTTCTTCCCAAAACTGATGAGCTCACTATTAAAGCAACCACACACACACACACACACACACACACACACACTCTCCATCAGTCTCGTACCTGCTGGGGTCTCATGATTCATGTATTTCACATCTCACACTCTCATGATTAAGACCCCTCCTCTCGAAACACACACACAGTTTATAAATATACACGGAGAGCCTATGCAGAGGTGGTGAAACCACACACACTCCATGTCAGTTAGATTTTCTCACACCCTCCTCCTGTACCGGCAGCAGTCAGCGAGTAAAACAGGCTTCCAGCCGGGCAGGCTCGGACATGCAGTGAGGTGAGCTCAGAGGAGGAAAAAGAGCTGTTTGGTGGCAGAAACGCTGAGCTGATGTGCAGTTAACCATCCGATAACACGACTGTTACGTCTAGAGCCAAGCATGCATTGAAGTGTGAGGCTCAAACATCAACAGATGGTTCTTTGCTTTCCGTGACTTCACAGATAGTTTTACACCTTTTGTAGCAGCGGCGTTCACCTGCTGCACCGTTTCTCCTGCACAAATCTATGCCCAAAATCAAAAATCACTATTATTTAACTCACTGATTTAATACAATACAAATCAACTTTTTAAATTAAAAAGGGGCTGAATTTAAAACCTGCTAAAGCCCGGGGAGGGTTTGGACTTCTAAGCCTGCGTTTGCAACCTAAAAGTCAAATAAATAATAATAATTATTATTTTTATTATTAGAATAATTCTCGTTTTAGTATGGATGGAGGCCAAAATGGTAACTAAATGTAACTGCTCATTGCTCATTTTTGCATCAACAGCTCTGTTCATTAAAACCCTGAAAAGAGGAAATGAAAAAAAGCCAGCACGACTTGGAGAGATGAGAAAGTGACTCAGCAGTACAGCGATCAGCTGTGTCAGCGTGAGAATTGCTAAAATATTGCATGCTGTTGCATCCGGTTTGCAATGATAGTTAAGGTAAAGATGCTCTTCCTTATTTTCTGAGTCATGTATAAACTGCAGCAACTGCAGATCTGAAATATGGAGCAAAGATTTAAGTAACGGGGGTGGGGGTATGTACGAGTATCCTCCTGAGCCACAAGCGCCGGCTTCAGGCTGCTCTAGATGTTTTTCTTCCAAACCGTTCAGCTCATCTCAGGCGGCGGCTGAACCGAGGGGCTGCACAAAGGCCCAGTGTGAGACAAACGGCGCTTATTTTTTAACTGCGAATCATGCAAAGTACTCCAGCAGAGTCCAAGAATAAAAATAAAGAGAAACGAGCAGAATAGGTCCACTTTAAAGGGGTTATACGTGGACCTGCTGGCAGGAGGTACGACCTCAAGGAACTTGGACGGCCCCATAGAAGTCTGGACCGGCTGTACCAGACTCTGCTGGGCCAAAACCATGCTGGCCTGGCCCTGTGAATAAAGCTCAGTAACTAGTCTGGCCTGGCCTGACACAAGGCCTCCTATTCTTAGATGCACACCAATTAAAAAAGGGCTGTGGCGTGTGACACAGCAGTGCTGCTACTGCTGCACACACTTCCTCCACTTTGTCCGTGTGACAGTTTGCTTTGTGTGTGAACTCAATGAGTAAACAATCTGAATGTACATGTTTATTCTGTCAACACATACGGACCAAAAACAACAAAGCCTTCATTTAAGAACATCAGGACAGCCGTGCTACAGTCAGAGTGGGAAACTGTGCCGTCCCACAGGAGCCACGGTCGGAGGAACCTGGGAGTGTTCCTAGTTTGAGGACTAAGACAAGTGAGAAGGAGGAACCAGCCTGAAGCTAAACGAGTGAACAGCTGTTTGCAGGTCAACACTTTCCTGAGGCTGATAGAAACATTCAGACAACTGGCAGCATCTCCGACTGTGAAACAACAAACGATAAAGATCAAGTGGGATGCAGTGCCAAAGCCAGGTGTAACGCTTCTACAGGCAGAAGGAAAGCCGGCCGAGATGCTCGTAAATACGCGCGGTCATCGGACTTCTGCTAATCGTGACAGCGAAGCAGAGCAAGAACAGAAGGACGACGGAGCGGAGCCCTGCTGCAGAGGTTCCTCCGGTCTCATTATCCTCTCAAGTCTGGACAGGTGATCATTAACATGTGTGCACACACACAAACACACACAGACTGAGGCAGCCTCCCTCGTGTGCTGACAGGTAGTCAGTAATGTAAGGACAATCTTTCACCACGGCGCACACACACCTCCCAGAGGGAGACGACAAACATGTAATTGCCGTGCGCTTCTTGGCCGGCCTAATGCCCCCTCAGATATGCCATTATGTGAGTCAACAGCTCAACGCCAACTGTTTTCAACAAGCACCATCGCCTGCGTTCAGTCAGACACACAGACTCTCTGGAGGGGCCTTAATATAGCAGCTAACAGAAACAAAGGAAAGGGAGGATTAAGGAGAGGAGGTTAGGAGGGGAGGGCAGAGGAAATGGAGAGGAGGGGGGTGCAGGCAAAGATCAAGAACGGGAGGAGGAATAAAGAGGCAATAAAAATGTGGGAAAAGATGGAAAAATGTTGCTAAAAAACAGAAGACAGACAATCTTTTATCTGATTTTGCCCACAAGAGGCTGAAACAAAACCAACTCAGAGCTTCAGATGGTGCCACTTTATCCATCCATCCCCAGATTTAAAAAAAGCAAACAAAAAATAAATTAAAAAAAACACCCTTAATTAAAAAGTAAAGTAACTTTACCATTACAGTGAGAAGCTAAATGAGGGTCACAGATGGGTGAATGTGGGATAAGAGGTTTAAAAAAAAAAAAAAAAAAAAAAAAAGCAATCTGGTGGGATGAAAGCTGAAGAGGACGATCAACAGATATTTATGAGAAACAAATGAATAGAAAATTAAAGGATGCAAGAAAAGCAAATAAATGAATAAAACGTTTTATTTGAAGTTTCCCCCTCCTCTTCAGGAAGCACAAAAGTCCCGCCCGGGCCTTCGTGGACCTGAGATCTCTGCCGCCGCAGGACAGAGGCTGAGATCATCGTCATTAACCAACCGGAGCAGACTGAGGAGACTCTCCCTCCACAGGGAAATGCACACTTACAGTTTTAATCTCTTACATGGAACGAGCATGTTTCCCTGAAACAATCAGATGTGCCACGCACGCCAACAAACAATCTACTTCAAACGAATTTTGTTTTACACCAGACGACGTCTTCGATTTACAGGCCAGATTCCCCTCAGTCCTCCAGCAAGCTGTGCAGGAATCTGTCCACTTAAAAAACACGCTGCATTATTAATGACCACTTAGTCTGATTGGCTGGAAGTCTGGATGCGGGTTAATCTCATGGAAGAAAACCCAATAATAAGAAAAAGTAACAATGAGGAATTATTATTGGATCCTTTTTTGAAAGGATTTTCAAAAGCTGAATTTGTTTCTGCAAAGGTGCCACACAACTCCCTTCATAACGACTCTGCAGGGTCTTTGTGTGTGACTGGCTAATGTTAGCCGTCTGGCTCAGCTCGCTTTCACTAATTCAAGTCACAGGAGCAGGTCGTCTCCTCTTGTGCTTGTGCAGTTGGTGCAATTTGGAACATTTCTGGAGTCATTTGACAATAATATGACCTGCTGTAACAGCTGTGCTACAGTTTTTTGGAACGAAATTCTATTATTTTATTAGTATTTATCAGCCAAATCGGCATTAATTTGCAGGTGTTTCACGTCTAGCTAATAAGATAACTTTCTGGCCCAAATGCAGTCAGTGGTCCAAAGAACCAACATCTGGGCGACTGAAATGCTAAGCAGAGTCCTGAGATCCACAGATTGAGTCATGCATGCTCCATCAAAAGTGTGAGTGAAAAGAGTAAGATGCTGCTCGTCTCCCTGCAAATAACATTTTACCCCCCAACAAAAGCAAACCACATGTAAATGTCACTTCTTTGCAGCTATGTAAACAATGATGAGTAACACAGCTTGTGCTTGGCTGCAATGCAAACTCAAACTACACAAGTTGCATACAGCATAACGTATAGCAGGGTGCAGTCAAGCTTCTGAGTATGCATCATCTGACATTCTGTTATGCAACAGTTTCTTTTACAGTAAAGGGACTTAACGTCACTCTGATCCAAACTACAATTCCAGTTTAAATTCCAAGATAAATGACGACATGTTCATTTATCTGCAGCAGGAAGTTTTCCAGCAGCTGCGTGGAGGCTTTCAGTGTTCTGCTGCTGTTTTATGAGAGGAAACTTTCAAGGTAAAGAGAAAGGAAAGGAGACAGGAAATAAGGAAGAAAAGGGAGGGAAGGGGACAAAGTGTCAAACGATGTGGCTATTTATTCATTTATTACGTCTCTTCCTGTCTTTGTTACTCAGAGTCCTTCCACGGGTCAGGTTGCACTCACACACAGCCTCCCCGACCTATTTTAGGATCAGTTGGGTCCCCTTACGATAACAGGGCCGCATTTTTATACACAACAGGAACAACATTAAAATATTCATGCAGTAAATAACTGTAGCTCAGGATTTTCCAGCTGGTCTCTGACTCCATGTTGTGAAAGATGTTGGTTTTATTTCTCGCTGACAGAAGGGAAAAAAAAGGAGAAGTTGATCAATCCAGAATTTTTATTTGCAGTCATTCCAACTTGAACCATCGTATCACTCGGCACACACATGGCATAATACCACACTCCCATTTTAATGGTCTCTTGCCCACTGCGTCTGCATATTTACACATTATATGAGGCAATACTGTCCAGCTGTGTGTCAATAAAGACTGCTGGTGACTTGGGCAACGAATCACACAGGCCATCGTTGCACAAAGACATGGTGACACAGCAGCGGCCTGCAAAGAGAATATGGGGCTGATGTGGTTGGCATTTACGTTTCAGGGCTTTGGCTGACGCATTAGGTCGCCATATAAAAGTTTGGGGTCTTAAAATGCTTTTGAGCCATGGAGACTTTTTCCAAACCTCCTGCGATTCTTTGAGCAACTCCTTCCTTTTTGTTCCGCCCACACTGCAGGAACTACAAACTACTCTGGAACCTGGTTTTTGGGGACTATTTCAGGTCCTACTTTAGGACCGTTACACTCTGGCACATTGGTCGAAATCGGATACTGCCAAAGACTTGATGGCCGAGTGCCAGTTTATTAACCTGACGTAACATTTAGGACCACAAATCCAGATATTAAAAACACACTCCGTTAGCATTCATCAACATCAGCTGTGTAAGTAACAAGTAGATCTACTGAAGTCCATTAGGCCCATAAGCATCAGAGGAAACATCCTTTTGACTCCACATCAGTTTTTACATCATAGGAAAGTTAAGCTAAAGTCCACACCAACCTGTAGCTGCTTCACCTGGGCCACACAATTATCGCAATACTGTTACAGCGGGTGGAGCGAACATTCAATGTGAACCCGTCACAGCGTTGGGTTTAACCAGTCTTCTGGTTCAAACTCTGCTGTCAACATGAAACCCACAAGAAGCACCAAACCCTCAACGGTTAGCAGGCTGTCACATTAGTGATCGTACTGACAGTGTAAACGCACAATAGCAGAAGTTTAAAGCAAAAAAATTAAATATAAACGGCTTCTTAAAAAGACAGCAATTCGTTTTTTAGAGAACTTTTCTTCTTGTCTTCTAAATTTAAAACTAATAACAATCCAAAGTCTGTGCCATCACTGTGGCGCTTAAAAGGCTATGATGAAACAACTACTGGTACTTAGACGGAAACGGCTGAGTAACTTGCAGTGAAGCAATAAGCTGGTGGAGTAGTCGAGGGTAAACACCACCCAGTTTGTTAACAATAGGCATCAATGATTAACGGAAAAATGGAAAACCATTCGATTAATATCCAACTTCCATCCGGTCCAGAAAGTTACACATTATTAAGTTCCACCACGTAAGCAAGATTTTTCCAAGTTCATCCCACAAGGAGTGTCAACGGAGACGAGCTGAAGACGAGCGAGCAGAGAATCATGTTCTGTTTGTTCAAATAAACCAGTTTGTGTCACAGACTTTAATTCTTTGGTGACAGCTCATAGCAGGAGGCGGCCGCGCGGGGCGACATCTAATGAGGCTCTTCCTGGGTTTAAATGAAGGGACGAGCGGCGATGAGAGACAAAAGGCTCCCAGAGTGGGCTTTGATCTGCTCTCCAGAACAGGAGACCAACCAAACTGGATGAACCAAGCACACAAAGCACGAGTGTTTTATAGCAACTGAGCACACAAAGAAAACGAACAGATTTATTTGCACCAAATGTTGTGCGTTATTGCTTTCCAGATGTGTCTGACTTTTTTCCCCCGTTTGCAGCAGGAGATAAAATTATCCAGATAGGAGAGGGAGGAGGAAAAAAATACATTTTTGTTGTCTCAACTTTGCAGCACTCGCTCCAGCGACTCCACCCTCTTCAGCTGGCAAAACAAACCACAAGCATCTCTGCAAATTTGCTTTTTTTCATGCCTGAGACTGCAGAGTGGTGACAGGATGACGGGTAAAGGTAAGGAGCGGGCTGAGAGAGGCACGCTGAATCAAAGGCGACTGTCAGCTCTGCTGCACACGACAGATGTCAGGAATGCCTGCTATGTTCTTCCTCCCTCAAACTCCCTTTCTAACAAATCTTCACTCTCTCCCCGTCTCCTTCCTCCTTTCACCGTCATTCTGGTTCATGTCAGCTTGTTCCTGTACACACAAATCACTTGACAGTGAGAAAAGCTCTTGTAATGCATCCTTAAGAAATCTCGGTTGTGCAAGTAGCTGTTTGGCAACACAGCATCGCTCAGATTTAAATGGAGGACATAAAAGTGGGCTATTAAACATGATCACATAAACAGTTCAGTCCAAACAGAGAGTCAGTGGCCGAGATGATCACAAGGTGGAGCTGGGGCTGCGGTTTCTTTACGTTCCTGTAATTATCAAAGTGAAGGACCTCTCCAGCAAGCAAACGAATGCAAACACTCCTTCACAAATACGTTAACAGAAACTCATGAATGGAAAACAAGATCAAGGCAGACCTTACAACCTAGGCGAAAAGTAACAATTTTTTTTTTAATGTAACATTTTGGTTTTTTTATTAATGTTTTAATGATAAAAGATTCAGGCCAGTAATCGAAACATTTTTTGGTATTCATCCATTCTTACAGAAAATTAAGACGTGAAACTAAACCATGGATTTCTTACAGATCTTCATAAAAAGGATAAACGTGGAATAAACCCAAATGTGCAAAAGATGATCATCATCTTGAAACATTGTGCTTGTTTACACCGATTTAAGAGGACCTTCAGAGCTGCCACAACAAAATAAGAGCATCTGTGCTGAATCTGGCACAGAGCAATGACCACAGTGACACACACACACACACACACACACACACACACACACACACACACACACAATGAGTCAGAGGATCTCTGCAGCTGAAAGGAACAACATGGACGTGTGTGATCAGCTCACAGAAGCGCTGAGAGGAGATAAATGGCATGAGACAACAATCAGATTCACAGAGAGCGACTCAGCCTTACTTGGCATCAGTATTTCCCCCTAATTGTGTGTCTGTTTTTCTCATATCACACCATCACTTCTTTTTCTCCTCAGCCAATCAGCAGCCAGCTAATCCACTTCCTGTCTTTAGAGGCGCAGCACAGGAAACGGGGGGTGGAGGATGTCCATGCTAATTCTCCAGGAATGCAGCAGAAGAATCCAAGCGTGCAAATGTAAAACATTAACCGGAGAGCTCATCAAATCGAGCATCTGAAGTCGCGTCCTTCTGCCCACTGACGCATCTGAAGGAGGGTGAGCTCGATGAGAAGGATGCTCGGGAAGTTGTAAAGGCCGCGATGAGTCAAAAGGAGCGGCCCGGCTCACGTAGAGAGTGAACTCACTGAGAAAGAGGCGACTGGGCTGCATTCAACAGATCTCTGGGACGCTGAATCCCAGAATCCCTTAAAGAAAGTTGACAGTGCGTGAAACCTTACAGGCTGAAAACTACAATCTCGCGTGTCCAAACAAATCAACGCAATGATTTCCAAAAAGCAGGAGACACTCTCTGCCTCTCACTGAACACCATTCTTCACTTTTGGGAGGCCACACCTCAGGTGCACTACAATGCTGTGCAATAACGGCAGGTGTTGCAACGACTGACATCATTTTACAATCAGGGGCGTTAAAAGACGCCCAAGAGCTGCCACCGAATGACTCAGCCAACCTCTTTATCCTGCAGTGCATGACCTGAGGAAGTTTGACTTTATGATGTCAGGAAACATTTCAGAAGCGTGACACATCCAGCAAACACCTTGGCCAAAGTTTCTATAGTTTCCGTATCTTCAAGACTAAATACGCAGAGCTGAAAACGAGCACAATAGACTCAACGAGAGCTTCTTTCTTATCCTGTAGCAGATACGGATCCCGTTCAGGCGCCTGCTCAGACCAAGGCGGGGTTTGTGGATACACCTGAAATCTATCGTACCTCCACACGTTCAACTGGAACCTCGTGGAAAGGCGACCGAGAGGAGTTTAAACACTTTTATGCTCAAGGGAAGTGACCTTTACCCTTTCTTTCCACTAAATCTGACACCTTATGTTCCTCCAAGTTTCAAGACAAATAATGACCCTTGCACAGCAACACGCTGCTCAACCTGGCTGCAGATCAACTAAAATTATCACAAGTCAATAGAAGGGAAGGGAAAGAAGAAAGCACTCAGGCCTGTAACTGTTTAACAAAAGTTTCCTTTGACCTTGGAGTTGATTTTTTTTGTCTTGTAGCGTAAACCTGTGGGTGCTCCCCCCCCGCTATTTTCCACACGTCCAGCTGTTCTGCAGGAGCTGGTTTGAGCTGCCAGAGGCGCAGCCGGTAGCCAAAGTGGTGTTCCCCTTCGTTCACCATTATAAAACCCGAGTGCTCCAATCACTGAATGAGCTGAGGTCATTATTATTACACACCCACTTTTCTCTTTGTGTGTCTGTGTGTTTTTACACAGTCCAAAATCAGGGGTTTGGCAGGCCTGACAGCAGTTGGCAGGGCGAAGCGTCAGCTGTTTGTGTCGGCCTTTTATTAAAACCGCTGGCTGAATCTTTCCAGAGCCCCTCTGACAGTTCTGCGGTTCTGTTGTTGATCAGTTCAGGCAGGAGGAAACTGAATCGGTCCACCAAACATGGCTTTGTTAGAAAGCATGCTGCACAGCCAAACTTACTCAGGTGTCAGTTTCTCCACATTTACAGTTTTGGAACATGTAAATGAGAAAATTAATCAGGCTAATACTTAAAAAATGCCTTCAAAGCAAAGAAAAAGCATTTTCTGAAAATCTATCTGCAGTTGTTACTCAGGAGGCAGAGCAGGTCATCCATTAGGCAGGCACTGAACACCACACTCCTGCTGGGGGACAATCTGAAGGCTCTTTGTTAAAGAAAGAAATATCACATTTATGTGACAGAGGCGTCTGCTGATAATGGTGGTGTGAGGTGCAGGAGAGCACACGTCTCACTCACATCGAGTCAGTGTTGATCAAATCATCAGCAAATACCAAATAATTTAACTCATTGGGGTTTTTACTAACGTGATGAGATGTTTATCGCCTCCTGGCTCTTACTGCCTGAAAGCTGAATTTCTAGGAACACATGGAAGTTATTTATTGTTTATATCTACAAGAGAAGGTGACTAATAGCCCATAATACTAGGTGTGTACCTATAAATCTGTGAGTAACTATAATGTGCCGCTCTTACAGCCGTGATAGGGAATGATGATCTGCCGGTTCATATAGCAGCGTTTACATTTGTACAACCACTCAGAGCAGCTTGGACGAGCACATAAGGAGTGTTCCCACATGCACGTGCAGCCAGGCACTGTTCTGCATGCAGTGCTCTTTATTGAAAGGTGTGCATTCACTGGTCAAAGTTTGCAACATTTGTCTGTCTGTCACACTAGCAACTATATTTTTTTGGAACTTGTCACACCTCTGACCACACATAACACCAAATTCTTCCTCATGCATCAACACTCTTCCTCCTATTAGCCGAACAAGCCCCGCCATGTAGCCAAAGACAGCAACCACAATGACTACGACCATCGTGAGTGCAAACACCTTCATTACCTGAAGGCACGAAAAGCACTCAGAAGCAAAAGTTAGGGAGTGCATGATTCGAAGCCCAGTGTTTGAATTATTGATAATATTTATTTATCCATCTTTTATCCAATTTAGGGTTGCTGGGTGGGGGCGGCTGCATGTCTGCATGTCTCAGGACTGTGAGAGGAAGTGACAGGACACAGGAAGCGCATGCAGGGAGAACAGTCCCAGGTGGATTCAAACCCAGGACCTTCTTGCTGTGCAGCAACAGTGCATATATACATGATATATACATGGAGCAATCATCAGCTGCCTTTCCAGGCAGTTCCTCGTGTCGTAGACTGACTCCAGCTCCACCGATGAATTGTAGGTCACGACATAAACCAGCTTGTCAGTTGGAGAAACAGTCTGCAGAGCTGCTGAATGACATTCAACAATCATTGATGAGTTTAAAATCATCTTAAGAGTCTTAAAATATATATATTTAATTAGCTGTTAATGTACCTCAGCAGCTCATCCGAGTAAGTACGGGGCTGTGTGGGGAAACACTGAGTAACCAACAGCTTATTTCTCACTTGAAAAATGTTGACCAACATTGGTTGCATTAACGAGCGTGCAATCAGTTTTGTTTTTCTCTTCACACCACAGAACCTGCAGAGTGTAATTGTAACAATGACTGAAAAAAGACAACCTGAAACCAGCTGAAGCCTGTTAGAGGAAGTTATTGGTCAGAGAAGAGAAATAATATGTGTGAGAACCAAACTTCACCTTCCTGCTTTTAGAGCTCTTGGTAATGAACTTCAAACACAATTATGCCATCACAGTTATCTCACACTTCAGTTTTATTTCTTTTTTTGACACATGTGAAATGAGTAAGCTCTAAACTCTGTGACAAGACAGTTACTCAGTGCTGGGTTATTTTAATCATTAAGGCAGAAAAAAACTACAAAGCAGTCAGCTCCCTCCATCAGCTACAATCAGACAATCGAGCAATAAAGCAGAGGTCGTGGCAGGATAACCGCCCGGGACGTTGAGCAAACGGGGAGCAGAGCGATGAGCAAAGAAGGGAAATGATGGTGTGTGTGAGGAAAGTCTGCAGACGCTTGATGTCAGAGTGTAATCTGTGCATGTGTGGTATGAGAAGCATGGCATTTCCACACCTATAAATCTTCATAGTTAGCATTTTTATGTTGCTCGTGTGCTGCTGATCTCATCCAAAGACAACTCAGTGACGGCAGCCTTCACCTAAACACACACAAACACACCTCAGACGGGCAACGAACAGAAACGCAAATATTTCTTCTAGCAACAGAAGAAAATATTAAAAGGTGAATCATGTAGCTCGACAGAGATGAAGGACGAATAAAGGAACTCGTGTGTGTGTGTGTGTGTGTGTGTGTGTGTGTGTGTGTGTGTGAGAGAGAGAGTGTGTGAGAATGTGGCCAAACAGGAGTTTGAGGCCAGCCCAGTTGCCCAGCAGCAGACAGCATTGTCACACTAAAATGCTCTTCCTGCCCCTCCTCCTGCTCACTACATGCTGTGCGCTTTTACCTTATAAGGAAACGCATTTAACTGCCTGTCACCACGACAATGGTGATGTAAGAGGGCAGCAAGGTGCACCCCCCGCCGACACTCACAGGCAAAGAATGGACCTGCATGAAGAGATTTAAAATAAATGATATCACACACAGGCGTGCACTTTCCATTTGCAGCTACCTGTGTGTGTGTGTGTGTGTGTGTGTGTGTGTGTGTGTGTACGACTGCAGGAATGTGAAACATGGAGCCACAGTCCACCTTCTTGTCTCCTCCCTTTGCTTCCTAAGAAGCAACAGAAACAAACAGAAGATAACGAGCAGAAAGACGGGCGCTTAAAGCCGCGGGACGAGAACGAGTTTGGTTGGAGACGTTAAAAAGTTTGCTCCCAACATCCTACCAGTGACAGCAGGCCTGGGTCAACGAGCATGGGTGGCTAAGGGAGTGCACACATGTCCTTAAATAGCCTCGACTCCCACGAACGTTCCTGAGTTTAATATTTAACTTCTTGTTCACTTTTTTTGCTCCTCTGTTAGTTTCAATAAACCTCATCATGAAGAAACACTGAGCTTAGAAAGGAGATATCTGACTAATATGGCAGCCAACGGAACAAAAGAAAAAGCTGGTTACTCGTTAACAAAACAAGGAACACACTCACACTGTCAAACCTGAGCACAATCTAAAGGAAGCGATTAAACACTGTCCTCACAAACATCTGTTAATCAAAGCTAACGTGACAGTGTGTGTGTCATTAGCACCGCTAGAAGCAGTGGCCCTTGTTTCTTGGGAGGCTGATGTTCACACAGCTGTGGGAAATGTGATGATGTGTGGCGGCTGAATGCAAACTTTAAATGTGTCGTGGGCTGTGTTAATCTATGGCATCCAGTCAATCAGTGGCCGACATCACTCTAATCAATGACAGTTCTTTGTCTTCTTTCTACAGCCCCGCAGAGTCGACGCTCTGGTGTGGTTAAATCACTAACGCCATCTCACTGACGCTGATAGAGTTCAGCTGTGTTACTGCAGCAGGCAGGAAAAAGGATGTGACAGCTACTGATAACTTAATAACTTTAGCACTAACAAAGGAAGTGACGGTACCAAAGATGCAGGAAATACTGGAGCTGAAACCAACACATGGATCATTTGCTGTAAGAGCCATTTAGTGTTTATGTGAGGTGATATATAGTAAACTGAACTCTGACCAAACTGAAACCAAACAGAACAGCTCAAAGTTATAAAAGTCAGCGTGTTATAAAAGAGACGAAGAATGGAAACGTAGATTTGGGAGGCTGTTCTATAAGAAAAACCAAAATAAAACAGGAAATTCATTTTAATAAATTCAGAAAGAGTTAAATAAAAATCAGATCTCAAAATGTTCAACATGAAATGAGTTATTTTTATGCACCGTCCCCACAGACTGTAGGAACTTCCTGATGCTGAGCTCAGAGGGTCCAAACCTGCACCCAGAGCAGCACATTGTTTGTTCCTCCGAGTTTCCGCTTGTTGATGACCCTACAAGCCACCCACACACACACACCCACACGGTCCCGCTCAGTCACACATTCCTGAGCTCACCCTGCCCTTTATAGCTTTGTGAATCACCAGCACTGTGACTCTGACACACACACACACTAAGCTGATCCTGAAGCAAATCAGCATGTAAATGGACATTACTGTAAGGAGCCTTTGATCAGAAACACGTGCTTTAACTCGCACATTAAACAAATATGTCCGTCTGCCTTCTTTCATCTGCCTCCGAGTGATGCTGAAAACGAGTCTGTGCATCTGTTGCTTCTGGGCTCGGCTGCTGTATTATCAGGCCGCTCTAACAGCTCCCAGAAAAGCCTTCAGCTGAGCGTCAAAGGTGCTAACAGGGACTAGAAGGAGCGGCCATATTGCTTCCACAGCAATACAAAAACCCGAACGATCAGGCTCCTTCATGAGGTGACCTGAAACATCCCACAGTTCTGCTCCAAGGGTTTGATTTTGCTATAAAAATAAAACTATACACACAATTTAATTCGATCAGTCTCCACGTCAGACACAGAGGCAGCTTAAGAGACAACTGTGTGTGCAACCAGCAGTTAACTTGATAATTACCTATATTAACCGATTCATTTAAATCTAGAAACTATTGTGAGAGAAAGTTCGGCTCCTCCTTCTCTGGATTTATGTCTTTGCCCAGTTCAACATCTTGTAAACCCAAAATGGTTGCACAGTGGTGATCATGAATCCACACACACTCCTCCCACACTAACCTAAAACCTTAAGTTGATTTAATGCAGTGATCCTCATGCCCCAGATACACTCGTGAGGCTGAGCTCTTAAAAAACACACCAGCACACAGTAGACGCAGCACCCCCCTCTGAGCCCCTCAGGGTGCAGGGCTCAGTCAAGGCAGCTACCACTGTGCACAGGTCGGGTCTGTTGGGAGGGGGCTCCGAAAACTCAATGTAATCCTTTTAAAATGACTTTCATATTACAGCATCCCCCACTTGTCCTGCAGCTATGGAGCAGCCAGGATGTGCAGACAGTGAATCAGTGACAGTCTGATCCTCTCGACCACTTTCTCTGTCTGCAGACAAAAGCTGCTTGATTAGAACTGTGTACAAAATCAACACTCACTCATTCAAATTAGGATTATGTTGTATGCAAAAATCAGACGCCTCTTTTAAAACAAACTCAGTTTTTACAAAACGCATTTGAGTCAAATCTGTTAACAGTGGATTATTCTGTGGAGCCGGACACGAGCGACAACCTTCTGAGAAATGAATGATGTGCCAGAAACTGCAGTTCCTCTACTGTCCACTTGAGTCAGTCCCCACAGACTCCCGTATTAAAACTTTACAGTGAAAATAAACACATTTACAGCCTGCTACAACAACCCGGTTTGGTTGCTATGGAGACCATCTTCCTAACAACAGTCAGCTGTTTAACTAGAATTAAAACTAAAAGATTATTATGGGTGTAGTTGCTTTGACTGAGAGGTGGTGCTGATAAGGCTGCTGGACATCTGCTAGGCTTCATCTTGGCAACTTCAAAGCACTGAACTGGAGCTCCGGGCTGTGTTTGTGGTGCTGGAGCCTTTGGAAACATGCAATGAAACAAACGATACGAAACGATTTGGTGACTGAAGAAGTTCTATGATTTAAATTGTATGCAGCACAAATGTCTGTGGATGCAGCTTTCCAGCATTAGCTGATAATCTAAATGTGATCACGTCTGGCTTTATCAACACATACGCTGCTGAAAATCACAGCACCAAAAGATAAATAATAAAAAAAACAAAATCACAGTTCAAACCGACGACTACGCCCATCTTTCATATAGCCTCCATGGCCAGATCCTTCAGTTACACAGACATTCAAACTGTAACATCTCTTTAGCCTGTGGGGAAAATAGTATTTAACACAGCGTTCATATCAAAGCTCCGAGCAGGATGCTCCGATGGTGCTGCACGTCCAAGCTGCCTGGGATGAAAACGCTAGAAGAGCCAGATGCTGAACTTCCTCTTGAACGTTTGCACCTCAGCTGTGTTAGCGTTTATCTGGTTTCCTCCGCTTCACTTGTAAGAACTAAGCCTTGCGTCTCTCTGTGGCTTCTCAGATTTGAACGACCTTTGACACAGATCAAAAATAATCACATCTAAATTTTTGTACTTATGGGCGGCTGCAGCTGAAATCACAATTTACTCTTAATGTTGCCATATTTCATGGATTTTTTAGGTCTGCAACACATTTATTTGTACAGTAATGAAGTCTGAGTGTGTGGGAGGCTGAAGGTGAGAAAGCTGTTTGTAAGATGATGTAAGATTTTTATACTCGAGGTTTTTTTAGCCTTCGTGCCCCCTTTGGGAGTGAGATGCTGCTGGTGCAGACTAAGTGGCATCACAGCTGCTGATAAGCTAGTTTCTTTAAAACCTGTTATAAAATTCAATAAAGAAATCCTGATACATACTTTGGTCATGCAGCTTACCACGGTCGCCATATTAGCACCACAGCTCTGCTTAAGGGCTGTTGCTAAGCAACACAAGAGTACAGCATCTTATTTTTAGAAGGTTTAAAACGCATCTCAGGACCTGATGTCCAAAGAAAAACTATTCTGCTCTTTAAATATCTGCACTTCTGTCCTCCTGTCGTTTTACAAAGCAGAACATCTGGAAATTTGCACCGCTCCATGTTTGCATGGCTGCCAGACTGAAAGTAAAAATAACGCTTCAGCTTCAGAAAGGCGCTAAAATGTCAGCAGAGAAGCTGTGATACTGCGGTCGTGAGTTCAGCAGGAAATGCTGCGGCTTAAGAATCGAGCCCTCGTGTCTCCACAGCTCTCACACACACACACACACCAGATATAAAGCTATGCCACTATGAAGCTACTCCAGAGTATCCTGATGTGTGTTAACTGCACGTGCATGCTGCTGTGTGCTCCCACAGCACTGTGACTCAGAGGAGAGCCAACAGAGGGATCTTTGTTAACTGGGGGGGGAACGGTAGCTAAAATAATCCCCTGCAGGCCAGCTTTGATTGGATCAGACAGGATAGTAAGCTCGTGGCCGATGGCGCAGAGGACTTCCCTGACCCACATTGAGACCAGCGGCGAGTGGCGTGACTGTGCACTGCAGCAGCTGGATTCATATGTTAACTGACAGCTGAAAATACTTTAAGAACAAAGTGATGAGAAAAAGACGGCCCCCTGCTGATTTAGCGTCGCTCTAACTACTTAATTGCTTCTGTTTTCTGTATGTAATAATTGTAAGCGTGCATGAAGACAAGTGTGCGTTATTCACAAACGTTTAACGCTGCTAATGTGACAGCTCAGATAAAAACTGGAGGCCAATTATTCCCTGTTGTGTGCTTCCATTCAGCGTACAGTCGGCCTGATCTGCAGGCATTCCCTCCGCTCTTTGCCCGCCATCTGGTCCATTAACGCAGGGGTGACACACAGACACAGTATCTGTCTGTCTCTCTGGCCTGACTCAGAGGACTCGTCTGACTGTTTGCGTGTGCAGTGACTTTATATTTAAAAACCACACAAACCTCAGAGCCTTCCTTCCCCTTTATTCACTACTACGACTCCTGAGAAGTGAACTCGGAGCTGCAGTTCCATCGTCTTTGCTCTTTACAGCTGAGGCCTTTACATCGATAACTGCATTTTTAAGTTCAATGAACAGATTATTTCTCCATGCTTATGCTATTAAAAGGAGACTTGGACTCTAGAGTAGCTTTGCATGATTCACAGATCAAAATAATCCTCATTTAGAACTCCAGTCTGAAACGAGGCATCTTAACTCCTTGTCTTTCAAGCAGGCTTCTTTCTGATTGGCTGTCCATCATAAAAAGGTTTAAACAGCAGGTGGGTGGGGTTTTAAGACTGCCTGAGATGACCATATAAGGATTTTCTGCAGTCTGTGACATCAGATGAAACTGACTGAAGTCTCACTATTTAATACGAGCATCGTCACCACAGAAACTGAGGAAAAAGACAATTTCTGAGCACATGTTGGGTCATATCTGACTGAAAAAAAATAATATTTCTTTCCAAAAATCGTCTTTATTAAGTTGCAGCAGAAAAAGTAAAGAAGATTAACCGTTTCCCACTTTTCAGTTCAGGCCCTGAGGCCCAAAGCAGCAGCATGTTTGGAGCCTCGACTTCTCAGCTGCATAAACTGACAATGAACCTGCAGTAGATGTTTATCAGCCATCTGTCTTTAGCTCTCTGCATTTCGCTGCCTGCGAGTCTAAATCCAGTCTTACACTAACAGGCTGACATAATCCTTTAAAATACATGATTTCCTGCTTCCATCTTCACTTCTGCTCCTGTTCTCTGCAGAACAATCAGGAACCAATTTAAAGTCTTCATTTCAGTTAAACCCCACTGCACAGACCACTTGTGTTCATTCCAGTCATCCAAAGCTTTAGCCTCAGATTCTCGGCGGGACCCTCCTCATGAACAGGCTGAAGCTACGATCAGGCCCCGGGCTGGTCTTGAAGATGCCTGAGCAAAAGCATACCCCCACACTGCCCACTGCTACAATCACATCGATGCAAAATAACACATTTAGAAGAGCCATTGGCCAAAAGGCCTAAAAATAGCAGCAATGTCTCTCCTTTTGTCTGATTCTGTTGCCTTAACGACACTGGCTAAGACAGAAGGGGAAAAAAGAGAAAATAAATTCAGAGAATCACAGTGCAGAGGAAAAGTGCTGCGCGGGATTATCAGGGGAACCGAGCACCCGCGCTTTAAATGAGCACACCACAACCTGAAGGCCAGGCACAATCAGTAAATATTTAATGCGCCTTTTATGTGCCCTGAAACCAACACAGGCTCCACTGATACCCCGCTGAAAGGTTTCTGCTTCAGGTGTACAAGCAGTCCCAAATTTACCTTAAAATTCTGCGCCAAGCATAACAATGGCCTGACAGTCATTTCCATGTGCCTGTCTAATCGCTATGCATTCGCTACAATGAGAAATTAAAAACGCTATATGGATGCTTTACGTGAGTCTGGGTGGACTGGCATGGCGGTTTGTCAGAATTAGCAGCAGAAAAATGATACTGATCCCAGCAGAGTCAACTCTTTGTACATTTCTTGGAAAGCAAGACACTTCTGTGTGTGTGTGTGTGTGTGTGTGTGTGTGTGTGTGTGTGTCCCCGTCCCTGCAGGGTTCTCCTCTTCACCTCTTCGCCCAGTGTCCCAGTTTGAAAGCTGTTAAATAAAACAACAGGAGCTCTCGGAGGAAATCGGAGACAAGCGCGCAGGAAACAAACACGCGCATGCACAATTAGATTGAATCATGCTCTGTTTGCCTCATCGTCACTCCTCTTACTGAGTTTTTAAAGTCATAGATCGAGGCACTGGTCTCGACACCACAACAAAGACTAACCGATGTCTGCAGAGCTTCATCGGGTGATTCCCCATCAGGGTCGAGTTCGGTTCAGAGTTTCCACAAAAAAAAAGGCAACAAATACAAGAAAACATCCATGATTCAGTTCACTCATCACTGATTAGGATGCCTCAGGTGTATTAATGACTCTGCAAAAATATGTAACTTTTTTACCATTTCATTTTTTCATGTTTGACAATCTACTCTCTACAACTAACCAGGCTAGTGCCGAGCCTTCCTTGTGCTTCTATAATGGGACTCTAACAGAGCGTGGTGCAGGTGTGCCATGTCACTAAGATCAACGTCTAGCCCACAATCTCTCAGGTAGCCGAGCAGCACTGACCGATGTTGGCGAGGACAACAAAGGTTTAAATCAAAGTAAACAAAATTTCCCAGCTGCCCATCTCATCCAGCTTAACCGTGCTTAGTTTCTTAGTTTAAATCTCTGGATGCTTTATTGTCATTCATGTCCAGGTGACAGCAGCGGTTTCTTTAAAGCCGGTCTAATTGTGTCAGAGCTCTGCAGCCGTCAGACTGTGAGGCAGTGGAAACTCCAAATCCAGCTAAACATGCTATCCAGATGTGTGTCTAAGACCCAGATGTAGCGCGAGGCTTTACCATCCCAGCTCGCGTTCTGTTACTACACTAGTACTGTGTGTGTTTGTGTGCGTTTTCTTATCTCGCTCACACACCCAGACCAGAGGGAGAATAACCTGTTTAGGTGTGGCTAAACATTCAGCTCTCCATCAGGTATTATTCTACAGAACAAAAATATTATTGGAAGACCCGTTTTCTCTTTAAGGTTATGACCTGAAAGCAGCAAAGATGATCAGCTGTGCACAGCTGCTCTAGTTCAAGTCCCCATGAAATCCATCCGAGCGTAAACAAAGGTGATTGGAGCAGTTTAAAACGTATTTGTTAGCATTCTGTCTCATTTAAAACACCCTCGTTCATATTTGTTCAACCTAAATCACAGCCAATCTGGACTATCATGTGCCTATTAATCCCTCTCCCCACCTATCTGTCAGATTTGGGTATAAGCTTGTCATCGGAGCCTGGATGTAATCTCTGAGCGGGCAACAGCAGCTGCAAACAGATGTTGCCATACGACCACACGGGCCTCCAGGAGACGACCTGAAAAATACAAATTTAACCCATTTCCATACAAACATTTCGGACAATTTCAGGAGAATCTGGCTCGCATACTCTGCATAGTTTTCCCTTCTCACATGCAGTGAACAGCAGGAAATAATCTGCTTTAAACAGTCACATTACTGTCTGTGAAGGTTCTGTGTTCTGTGAAGTCACATTACTGGAAACTCTCCACCCAGCTCAGGTGAGTGAACACGAAGGAAGGCACCCAGTCGTTGACTTTCTGTACTGGGACCTAACCTCTGCTCTGACATTTGCACTTCCACGGGCACCTCAGTCAAGAAATGTGTAGAAAAGTTCAGAGCTGCAGTGCAAGTGCGAAAACTGCTTCAGCCAACACTTATGTCTGCAAGTGCTGACACGCTGAGGTCTGATCTGCACCGAAATATCACCCATTTCACAAGAATCACACCTACTCTTTAAAAACAACCTGCTAATTTGAGTCACGGGCAGGTGAGCGACACAGATCTCACCAATAAACAGACAAATAAAAAGAAGGCTGTTTTTTAGCTGATGACGCATCTGTAGAGTCCCTGCAATGTCAGGTTTGCTGAAATAAACTAATAGGAAGAAAAAGGAGGAAGCTTTTAAAGCATATTTGTTTAGTTCTGCAATTCTTTGCACTGACAAAGCAACACCAACCATATACACATGCATTGTTTCACACTGAAAATGGCACCTTAAAAGTGCCTCTTAAGACACATCCAACTATAGCCTCCAACGTAAGAAACAAAACCACGCGTCGGCCGCTCCGTGGCTGCAGACGGCAGTCTGAAATAGCAACAGTGAGAACAAGGTTTTGCTTCATGCTCCTCAATTTCTTTTATCAAATTTTCATCAAATTCCGACTCTCTCGCTCCCTCACCGGTGCAGGATGATGGCAGAGCTCTGAAGTGCTGTTTCCAAAAATAAAGAGGCTGCAGAGCGCTGTGCAGCCTCGCAGATACGGCAGCGTATGACTGCTTCCTGCACTCTGCAGCCATGGAGACAGGCGAGAGATGCTGGAGCAAGGGCAGGTATTGGAAGATACGTTTTCAGGGTCACCCAGCACCAACTAACTTGATCCTGCTGCTGTTTTGGTGATGCATGTTTGGTTTTTTATTATTAACTGCTGGCTTGACTGCAGATTTTGTCTGATGCCGAATCTCAATCAGGCGCATTCAGAGGTGATGCGAGCTAAGATTACTGTGGTCTTGAACACAGATGCAGTGTTTGAGGAACTTTTTCCAACACCACACTGTTCTCGGTTTGTTCCTCAGTTCATGCCCCCGGTTCCTGAACGCACCATGCAGAGCCGCTGTGCAGTGGGGGCGAGCACATCAGGAACTAGTGTTTAACTGTGCAGTGTTTACCAGCAGCCTCAAACAGACGAGCCCACAGCTATGGGGCTCTGCTGGTAATGGGGGGGGGGGGGGGGGGGGGGGGAACCTCACTTTTTAACTGCTCCCAACCCCCTGCACCAAGACCCACAATATAATGACGCCCCCACCCTTCACACACACACACACACCTAAACACACATTCCTTTCTTCTGCTGCTTTCCTCCAAACAACCCCCCCCCCCCCCCACCGGGTCTGCATTAGAACACACACATTGAAACAGAGGAAAGGCACATCCAGTGTTACTCTGTGCAAAACTTATGACATGAGGAGTGACGACCCTAAACCAAGGATCCGCTCAACATGAACCCCATTCATCAAAAATCATCAATTAATTGTTGCAGAATTGTTATTTGTACAAAAAGAACACGACTCATTTTGGTCGTGTCCCACCGTCAAATCACCGTCATCGACTGCAGATGATGAAATTAAGTGGGTTATGTGCATCTACATCAAGTTCATCAGACTGCAGAGAAAAAGGAGGAACACCACCAGCTGTAGTCCAAGATGGTGGAGTCTGAGTTCATCCACAGGACTGGAGACTTGAGATCGATTATCTTCAACAGTTTGGTTCACTAACAAAATGCAAGTTAAAAATCTAATTAAATCCACAGCCCTAATCAAAGTACTTCCCCAAAACAAATGTTCCAACTGGGTAGTATTTAATAATTCCACCGTTTACACGCCCACAAGCTCAGTGATCTCCACCACTGAGGCTTTTCAGCTCCACTCTTTACTCAAATGAACTTTAGTCTTGCGAAATGAAACATTTAAGAGTGTTTTAACTAGACACCAACTGTCAGAAGCTAAATGAGCACAGGTCACATCGCAAGACAGTTGACATTTCTAGCACACATTTGGTTTGGGTTTCAGAAAGTCACACCCCGACCACAGCCTGAAGTTTCCATTAACTGATTCATTTAAAAAGGAAGAAAACGATAGTAGCACCCAAAGCTGAGGGGGGCTCGTCAAATACAGAACTGAAACAGCAAGGCTGAAATCTGCAGAGGTTTTGCATGTGCTCTTGATAAGTGGCTAAACAGCACCTCACAGCTATCAGATTGTAGTGTAGAGAAAACTTTACCATGATGCAAAGCATTAGATTCGATTAGATGTCAATAGAAATATTGGACCTTGAACTGCTAACAGCTTAACACAACGGAAAGTGGATAAAAGAACTTGCAGAGAACCAGTGCGTTCCCCTCAAATCCCATTGTAAAGGATGCACTTAAGGGGGTCCTAAGCTCCGAGTTAAAGACCATCAACATGCAAACTGGCAGGAAACCAAACGGAAATTCTTAGTCTCCATTGTTGCCAATTTCAATTCATCACTGGGAAATGCTATTTACTAATCCTCATAACTATGCGCAATAGCCAAGAAGCAAGCTTGTGAACAGCCACAATTAGTAAGAGATCCGAGGTTATGTCAGCCAGAAACTGAACCCGGGGATTTGTGGTCTCCACGACATTCAGACAAACTCGAGTCCCGAAACACAAAGACTGTGGGAGGCAAACGGACCGTAAAGACAGACACATTAGGCTCCACCGCCTCTACACACAGGCCTACAGCTGACCAACATCAATAGCAGCCCTGGGCTTCACGGGTGCTATGATCTCACAGCTGATTGGATGATGTGACGGCCAATGACTGATCTGCACTTTGAACTTGACTGCTGCTCTAGAAAGAAACTAAATGGTTCCAAAGTGCAGCCAATGAAGTTAAAACAGTTTCTACAAAAAATATTTTTTGGCGCCATGACTTCCGCCACATCGTAACTGCCTTCAACCCCACCCCCTCGAGCAAGTACCCTTTGCCCCCAAGGAAAGTTCTCTTTTCCACCACACCGACCACATCTGCAATCCCCCCCCCCAATCCCAGGCAAAAACAGGCCACCCCGCCCTCCTTTAGTCCAAAACCCCCTCCCACTGGCCTAACAGGCTATAACAGGCCACCAAAGGAATGTTTCCCCCTGCGTGCTCTCTCACCGCCGCCAATGGCAGAACAGAGAGGAAGACAAAGGGGGAAATGGAGAGGGGTACATTCCTCGCTGCTCGCTCTGACTGTCTGCGTGACTGACTGGTTTGTTGTTCAGGTTCACAAGCTGATTCTGGGTCACGGTCAGCTGTGGCACAGGCCTTTCCCACAGCTGACCTGGAAGCAGCTGGTAGCAAGAGAATAACTGAAAACTGCATTTCCATCACCTCCCATCGAAAAGGTCAACTGGATGTACGATTAAAACAAGAGGGCACAAATTTACAGCCTCAACTAATCCATCTGCTTCAAGCACACGGAGCACTGAAACTACACCAGGACCATCACGACGAGGCCTCACTAATCATTATTTTATTGCTACCCACCTTAAGTGCTGCTTACTTTTACAGGCCAATGACTGTTTACGCTTTAAATAAGAAATAAATAAATTTAAAAAAAGATAAAGATGCCCTTTACAAGTCCGCAGAGCTCATAATCTCTTTAAATATTATAACGCGAATGGCAGCAAACTCCAGCCTGCTCTCATTCACAGGGCGTCGAATCCTGACATTTTGTAAAACCTGCTGCTGTTTCACTGATAAGCACAGAGTGGCCTTTGGTGCCACAATGCAAACTGTCATAAAAGGAGGGCGCAAAGGTTACCCTCTCATATAGTTAGTAAGTGCAGTTTTTAACATTCAAGGTTAATGATGATGATGATGATAATAATAAAAGTTAACCAGGAAACTTTTAATCCCTAAACTTTCCAGGTGACGGGAAGCAAATGTGAAAGCAAACAAACATAAAAAAAGTTGTAAACAACAACTTTCCAACAGGGACATGAACATGGACTCTTCTGATGCACCTACAGCGTGCCGTCTTTAAAAAGACCGCCAACATCTCTCTGGTCCAAAAGCAACGTAGTCATTTGTGAAGACACTGACGCCAAAAGACAGTTTCTGTGCGTCTCTCTGCAAAGGGAACGTGTTGCCTAGTTTAAAGATTTTGTCCATTGAATGTGTGTTAACAATGAAATTCCAACAAAAACTGAAGTTTGGGGGGGGTGGAACAGCGCCGTTTTAACTAGAGACCAAAACAAGGAAGAGGTTTTGTGCCACCAGAGACAAGCAACCTCACTAACCTGTGTCATCATGTCGAGCAAGATCATCCACTGAAATCTAAAGTCGTAGATTCACAAAACAGGCAGCAAACTATTGTATCAGCTCCTTCACACGTAAAGAAATGAGCTTTTCTACATTTACTGTGAGCAAATACGAGACGTCTAACATCCAAACCAGGCTGGACCTTCTTTGTTTTGTTTTTTGTAATAGTTTCCATTCTTGGCCAAAAAATATATATATAACAAAGGATTACTCTCAAGGGACTTCCTGATTAAACAAAAGCTTTAACAAATATTGACAGCTATGAACACTGTCCATATTTATGTTTTCTGCCAATATCCCACAGCTATAATTCAATCAATTCTTCCATGTAAGAGACATAATTGCACCCAGTGTCCAAAAACTTAGACTCGAAGACTGACTGGCCAATAAAATCCCTTCTTCCCTGATACCACACGTACAGCTACAGTGCATCTGTGTCAGATAAGATATTCCGCTCCTGATTGGTTCACTGTGGTTTTATAGTTGGACAGCGTAACCAGCTGCCCACCTCCAACATAGTAACAGAGACAACAACACAGTACAGTCTAATTGTTTTGGTTTCGTTTTTACTGCATAAGATCATGGTTTGATTTCAGATCAGAACACTTTCTGATCCCTGACCTACTTGATGGCACAGGGATAGCTCAGTAGGTAAGAGTGGTGACCCCATGATCGGAAGGTCGGGGGTTCGAATCCACTGAACGGCTACCCTGAGGTACCGTCCCTACACACTGATCCCCGGGGGCCCAATGGCTGCCCACTGCTTCACTGAGTGAATGGGTTAAATACAGAGAGGAATTTCCCAACAGTATACATAATTATACTTTATAATAAATTGGATCTTATATACACTTGGTTTATTCTGAACTCTGAAAACCCTAAACATGAAAAACACATTTTTGGTGGTGACATCTTATAAAGCAGCTTTAATTGATCTCTACTTGAACACACGAGCTTCCTCCGATATCCGCCACACCCCAGGCCGATGGTTCCTTTTATTGTCTCCATACTGAGACAATGGTCACCATACTAGTGACCACGGCTGTTTAACAAACAGGCTTTTTAGCCAGACTCCTTCAGACATTTTCAGCTCCCTTCATTCCTTTAAATGTTGTTTTGAAGCAGGAAGGCAGGCTGGGAGAGGGGGGGAAGCAGCCTGGCAGCCTTTGCATGCAGTGTGGTGCAGGATGCATTGTTCGGTCCATTTGTCCTGACAAAAATGCCACTCACAGTTTGTCCTGAGCCAAAACCGGGCCATCTGAACTTTCTTCTCCTTCTTCCAGCCACACAGTCTCCACAGAAAGCATGCGAAAGTGGGCGGCAAAAGAACAAACTATCATTGTGCCCAGCTGCCCACCTTGCCAGCAATGGAAGAAAACTCAGTGTGCGTTTTGTGTTGTTAATGTGAGCACTTGTGTGTGTGTGGCGGGGGGGGATGGCTCACTGTAAACAAATTGCACTGCAGAACACATCTGCACCGAAACACATCAACTCTGATTGTAAAGGACTGTTTGTCTAAGAAATAAAAAGCATAATTAACACAGGTATAAAATCACCCCAATGAGCCACCTGACAGGTACTGTAAAATGGAAATGATTCCCCATCTACTGCCCACAACCCTTCAGTCAGTTACAAAGTCTGCATCCATATCACAATCAGTTCAGTACAAATTGGCTGTGAGATTGAAACGGCTGTCAGTGTAGGAAAATAAGCTCCGATAACCATCAGAGTCGGTGACCACAGCTGATTTACGAGAGGAAACATTTCCCAATCACTGCTCCGAGCTCCTGACAGGAGATGAGGGAAGAAAGGAAACTGGCATGTAGGTTTCTTTATTTTTGTCTCTTTGCAAAGAAGAAATCTTCACCTCGGCTCTTTCACTTGAAAAACATTTATCAGCTGCTGTTGTCCTTTTTGTGTGAACTATCCCAAAGCTAGTGGTGGGGCAAGTTTCCATTAACCTCAAAGTAGTATCACTTCGATAAATAAGAACAGCCCCTCTCTGGTGATGCCAAGTACTTTACTACTTTCCTCGTTAGCTCATCCACCCACCTGGCCCTGCCTCCTCCCTGCCACGTGACACAAAAAAGTATGCGCAGCCTAACTGTCGCTGAGGAGCTGGATTTGCATGAGCAGTCTGCCACAGCGGCAATAAAAAAAGCCTTCGGTGGCGTCACTGCGTACTTTGGCGTGTTTGGACGTGCGACCGAGCAGCGAGAAAGACTTAATTGCACGTTTGTCAGGCGAGGAGCTTCGTCTGTAACAAACTGCAATTTACTGGACTTGCGTGGGCTCGGTCCAGCTACTCTGGGGTGTTGAGAAATGTACGAAACGGACAACTACAAGGACAAACGCTGCTTCTGCCAAAGAGCTGAAATGACTCTCACAGGAGTCCTGAAACAAGTTATTCTGGTGCAGCATAAAGCCAAATGTCTTCTTTTCAAGCACCTCCTGCATTCGTTTCTCTTTTCTGGATTACTGAAAAGTTTCAGTGTTTGAGTGTCCTCGTGACTCGATTAGGTAGAGCTGCTCTGTGTCCCCAAAATAAAATAAAAAAAGGCCAAACTAATAAAAACCCAGCTGATTTTCCATTCTTATATCACTCAACACTGTCAATGGGCTGCAGGCAGCAGGATGGAAAATGTTGCTTGTGACACACTGCTCCTGTTTTTGACCTTTCAGACTCACCCCTCACACACACAGGGAGGACAAGCCATTCCCACACTCATTATAGCCATTTGTCTCGATATGCTTGCAGGAGGCATATCTACATTTTTGAGTAGTAACTGGCACAGTGAGTTTGAATGAATACACCACAGGAATTTGCCCTTGTACCCCTCCCTACCTCCATCACTCTGGCTAAATGTTTGGCATGGGGACGCGTCCCCAATCAACCAAATACCCATCAGCCTCCACTGCAGGACCCAACCTCAGCACAGGTCTGTACTGCAGGCCTCCGCTCTGTTAATGATTGTAGGAGAGGTTTTCCTTTACAAGAAACTTTGACCCGTGCGATGTGTGGGCAAACACGCAGAGCGCGCACAGAGTCGCCTAACCTCAGGTGGAGGGAGCGTGATGTCAGCGATGACTAAAATGCTGAGCGGCCTAACAGCAATGCAGGAGTCGAGGCTCGGCATGCCGTCACACCAACAAAAAGTATGTCAGTCATCCAGCCAGTCAATGAAAGAGATACTCTTAATCATTCCTCACTTCAAATTATCTTCCATTAGACCGCCTCGCCGCTCCCTTCTGAAGATTTAGAAGGTAAAGCATTTGATGTGGGAGCGGTTTAGTGGTGTGGTAAGAGCACGGGTGCATCACAGGGCGGGGTAATTAATCGGAAAGTATAAAGTGATTAGTTTGTCTGCATTCTTCTTCCCTACAAAGACCTAATTTGGGTTATTTTACACATCAAGTGCATCCGCTGAACTTCTTCACATCTGCTAGTCTGGACGCAGCAGCAGCTGTCACCCTCAACACCTTCTCATCTGAATTATATCCAAGTTTGGGAGGGCAATCGTACATCATTATAAGACTAATAATAATAATAATAATAATAATAATGGATACTTTATTGATCCCCATGGGGAAATTACTTGTTTTTCTCTGCATTTGACCCATTCACTCAGTGAAGCAGTGGGCAGCCCACTAAGCAGGCGCCCGGGGAGCAGTGTGTAGGGACGGTACCTTGCTCAGGGGTACCTCAGGGTAGCCGTTTAAGTTTAGGATTAATCATGTTACATAACCAAAATAATTGTATTTTTTCCATACTCAAGCAGCTCTAGTGTAACATCATTTATAACCACTTTGCAGAATATCAAGCAGTTCAAGAATAAAAAAGCTAGCTCAGCCATTGCTGAGGAGGAAGAAGAGAAAGATGAGTGGACAGGAAGGGGACCACGTTTCAGATTATTGAAAAGACTCAAAATGTTCTTATTGGGGTCAGAGTGTTGGTGATCTGTGAAGCTGAATAGCCAGATGCACTCACGGTGCCAACTGAGTGGTTTCATGTTATTTGGCTTCTCCACATTTTTGCTGAATAATCCTAAAGCTGGTTTAAATCTGCAGCTCAGGAAGTGGGCGTCCAGAGCTGAGAGAACCACTGTCACACCAGAGAGAAGTGCTCTGCTCGTACAGCATTACTGCTGACAGCTCAGCTTTATTTCATTTTAACACCTTAGCACTGTGGCTTGGGATTAAATAACCTCGATCATCACGGGATCTACAAATCACTATGTAATCATTTGTAACCGATCTCAGAATAGCTGCAATGACCAAAGCACTCTGAAGGATAGAAGAGAAAAAGTTAACCGCGAAAGAATTTCAGTTGCCCGCATATCACCCGAAGCATCTCTCGAAATGCTTGAGAATCCTCAACTTGAAATTCTCTGAATATCGGCCTTTAACGCCACAGTATCGGTCGGATCTTCCAACAATTTTATCGGCCTCCAACCAACCACACAAGCAGGCGTGCCAGGGAGGCGAGCCGCCTGCACGAAGCCTTCGTAAAGTCCGCTGTGCGGTTATCGTGAGGCTGAGCTGTCTGCACAATCACAGCGTGGATTTTTCTGCAACAATGTGGCGCCTTGTTTCCACTCAGAGGAGGGGGGAAAAAATCACATCTGAAGGAGTGAAAGCTGCAGCTAATATCACACACACACACTCAGGACTTTTCATTCAGTGATTTAGAGAGGAGGAAACCAGCTTATGTGGGGGGGCTTTGCACCGAGGAGTAGAGCTCGGAGGACCCCCGGGCTGAGGAGAGAGAAGGCGAATAGCACTGGGAGTAAATGCGGGGTTTGTGAAGCTACACCGAGGCCCACACTCGGTCTCTGACCTCCCCATCGCATCCTTCCTCCACTGCCATTTTTCTTTCTGCCCGCCTCCTCCGAGCCCGGCTCCACTCGGCCCAGCTGGGCCCCGAGACTTCGGCTGCCTTACCTTCCTCTGCTGCTTCTCCCAGGCCGGGTCCAGCAGCAGATCTCGGTCCCAGTCGTTCTCCTGCTCCATGTACGTTTGCGCCCCGCCGACGGTCGACTGGTTATTGGCAGCGTGATAATCTACCATGTCAGCAAAAGAAACCTGAGTGCGCCACGGAGAAACTGTCACAGGCAAAAATGTACAAAAATAAAAAATAAAAATGGGGGGGGGGAGAGCAAAGACGACCCAAATCAGAGAGGCGGGACGGGGAGGGATAACCGAGCCAGGAAAGAGTCCTTCTTCTCTCGCCGCTTCCAGCCGTGAGTGTTTTTAATGAGATGAATATCCGGTGTGTGCCGCTGCTGCTGTGTGAAGAAAAGCTCTGCTTCTAAACGGTGTGGCTGCTGGGAGGAACCGGCCGCTCCTACACACCGACACCGGCAAGCACGACCCACCGAGAAGACGCACTTCCGGTGAAGCCTTTCAAAATAAATCAGATGCGCGTCACCGTTCCTCTGATTACTTTCTTTAAAATTAATTATACGTTATTACTATTTCCTGTTGCACTGATTGCAAATCAGGGGCGCCACCAATGGGGAAATAGTGGGGGCACTGGCCTCCCCACAAAATTTGTTGGCAAGACCACTCTATGTTGGTAATAATTTCAATACATTTAATAAAGAGGAAGACACCCTACAATGAGTTGAAACGTTACCTTGTTATTAATCCTGCAATTTCATTCATTTGTATTGTGTCACTTTGTATGTCCCCTCACTATTTCCTGTCCTGGGCCACCTTGATATTTTTAGTGGTGCCACCCAAAATTCTGGAGGCGTTCATGTTGCAAATCCCTGTGTTTAAAAGTACTTCATATGCTTTTTGACTGAATTAAAGAGTAATCGTTTTTCTCCGGGGGGTTGTTGTTGTTGTTTAAGTGCACTAGGTAGATTTCCTCTTTCCCTAAAAGTCTAGTTATTCTTTTTAAATTAGTCTGTTAAGTCTGTGAAGGTTCTCACTCATCCAGGTCTTGGTAATCTGTGAAGCTTAGAAGGAAGAGCGACCGGACATCTTTAAGATTCTTTTCATTTCACCTCTCATTCCAGAAGCTTCATCAGTTCTAAGACCAAATGGTGAAGAGTCCCAGCTATATAAGCCCTAGTGGGAGTTGTCTCTTAAGAGAGTCGTCGACTCACTATTGAAGTCCAGTCGCTTTTCTTTCCAAGCTCCTTAGATTATTCCAGTTAACCAAAACAGCTTTTTTCTCCTATTTTTTGTAAGAATTCACTTTTAGTGTGCACCTTGCTCTAAACTTTTTCATTTGTAAATATAAAACACAGTTAAGTTATTTTTAAAGTTTTGAGTCAATTGAAAGTAATGAATGTGTTACTTGAAGATTCTGCAATCTTGTCTGTGAAGGTTTTCAGTCATCCAGGTCATCGTAGTCAAAGGAGCTTGCAAAGAAAAACGTCTGGACTTCTTTAAGTTACTTGAAGACGTTGCACCTCTCATCCGAGAAGCTTCTTCAGTTCTAAGGGCCAAATGGTGGAGAGTCCCAGATTTAAACCCAGTGGGAGTTTCCCCCCACAGAGGGACAAAAGGACCCCCTGATGATCCTCTAATCGCCTGAGCCAAGGTGTGAAACTGGGTGTGGGTCCCAATCAGCCAGAGTTTCGGGTGAGTTCATTGTGAAACCTGGCCCCACCTTATCATGCGAATTCCTGAGATCAGATGGCCCAGGATGTGATCTTGTAAATTTTGGAGATTTTCTTTGCTGAAAACTGTCAGGCCACTTTGGGACTTAAGGGTGCTAAAATGTATTTGCTGTGTTTAAAATGACTTAAAAACCTTCCAAGATTAGCTCAAGCTATTAAGATAATGTGAAGAAACAACTGCTATGACTTTATTTCATAAACATCTTTGTTTTGTGTTTTTGATATTAAAGGAAGTTGGTATAAGCTAGGCTACACATTAGTGTAATACAAATTGATACCACTAGGGGTGCAGAAAGTCAGCGTGACCTTTATTTAAGCAGGTAAGTCAAGTTTTGTTGTTAACAGACACTAAATCAGCACAGAAGCCAGAAATGTTTATATTTCAAATTAAGTTTCATTTGGCTTCACATTTATGCTGTAAAAAGCTCTCGATTTTGTTTTCCAAACAGGTTTAACTTCAATTTTTGAAGTGGTATATGTCAATAAAACCCCAAACCCTGTGAACTGTGTGTAACTGAGAAAACACATATAAATAGGGAATCTTACCAAAAACAGAAAAAAAAGTCTCACCTACTTTCCACTGGTAGTGAAGTATTACAGTAGTACAATCCCGTTAATGCAGGTAGAAAAACCCTCCAGTGTTCATTCAAACTTTTACAGCTAGAGATTAATTTAAATGGAATCTAAATAAAGTCCAAAAGCCAGCGTGATCTTTCTTTCTATAGCTATTTTATTTTATTTTGAAAGTACCATCGCCGGTTTCCCGCTATGAATCTGCAGAGACCTGACACACTTGTCCTCCAATAGGCCAAGACAACTTTCATGAATATTCAATACAGCATTTGAACGTGAGCTGCTGAAACAATGAAGCTTTATAAATTTGAAATATCCGAAGTATTTACAAGCGAAAGCAAAAAAAAAAAAAACAGATCCCCGCCATGATGGGATCTGTGACTGATGGTCCTTTATCACGACTGCTTCGCCCACATTTCGGATTCACAATATAAATTTAGACACTTTAAATTATTGGGTTTTGGGTGGGGTTTTTTTGTTTTGTTTGTTTGTTTGTTTGTTTTTTAAGAGCAGGAATAAGTGTGTGATTGTATTTGGATCACACAATCAAAATCAACAGGGTCACCACAGTCAGGACATTGCATTTTATTTGATTTTATTTAGAAGCCAAACTCATGCTCATGATACAGAATCCATCATTTCACAATCATACTGGGGGCTATGGGCACCCCTGGGGGTCCAGGGCTGTCACAGGTTCCCCTCAGGTGACTCCTACTGACTTTTACAACTGTAATTCAAATAAGTAATATTGTCCTGGCAATATATCACTGGGATCACAACCAAGCTCGGTGTAATGATACTGTTAGCAGTAACTTTGGGTATTCTTAGTATCAGAAGTAATTAGCATGACTGATGAGAACTCTGATGATACTGACGACTGCAACTGTCCCACATATGAGAAAGTATGTTACACTATTATATTATTGTTATTCCAAAAGTCTTTGATCCATAAAAAAGTAAATATTTCATTTTAGTCCTAAACTTCTGATCCACATATTTGGTCAGAAAGAATCAGAACACAAGGAAAAATAGAGATCTGCCTGTACAGGCCTCTCTGCAGGCTTGATGTCATCAGTGTGCCTGCTCAGCGGACAGATATTAAAGGTCTCGGATGACAGTGGCGATGCTGAAAACAGTGTTTGTGTTCTGAAGTCGCTGCTGTGATTGCAGCTGATGCAGAACTGCATCAGATTTAGGAGCTGGAATGAACAAAGTTTTAAAGAGCAGCGTAGAAGAAATCCTGTGACTCTGAGGTGGGCAAAGATCCACAAAAAAGCCTCACTCAAGATATGAACCTGATTAGTTTCAACATGGCATAGGGGTCTGTTGTGTCTCTGTGCTATCTTTGCACTCTTCACCTTCATTGTTCAGATTTAAGGAAATGTGGAGTCACAGACAAAACACTGGCTATCAGGTCAGCTGGTGTGAGCTTCCTGCAGCTTCCAAAAAGCTAATTTTCAGTCTGGCTGAAAGCAAAAAAACAGGAACGAGCTGTCTGGGATGGACACGTTGGAACGGTTGTTAGAGATCACTGCTGGGGAATGGTGGCCAGCTGGCCTAATCACCGGAATATTCATCAGCGCCTGATGGTTCATTCATTTATAGGTGGCCCTTGTATTTTGGAGAGCTCACACTTGTTGTGCAGCAGGAAGATACAGTAGACTGAAACAAGCTGTAATAATCCGTTAAATTAATAACATGGACAGACAACATAATGCTGCCTGGCCAGAGGATTCTTACTTGGAGACCAAGAAGGAATACTGCTATACAAGCCTATTGCTTATAAATGTAGTAAATTATGAAGCAATGACAGACGTCACAGCTTCCTCTGATAAAGAAACAGCTCAGAAAATGAAAGCAAATCTTTTGCTGCTGATTCTTGTGCAGCTTGTGATCATAAAGTGGTCATGATCCAACCCATCTGAGAAGCACTGACCCAGAGGACTGGCATCATAAAACAGGAAAGCCTGAGCTGCGGTATCATCGCCTCCATCTGGCAGGAGGCGGTTCAGGCTGTTTTCAGGGTGACTGTCCTGCCTGCAGGAGCCACCTACAGAAGTAGGTCACGCTCAGGCTGTCCTTCTTGATTAGTGTCACAGCGGTCCAGAGCAGCACGTACAGCAGAGACTGCAGCGGGACAATGCTCCACCTCTGATGTTTTCATGTGGGGCATTATGGTGCTGCTCACAGCTCAGTGCTGCAAGTACAGTCTGCGTCTTCAGTCATCATCAGCAGGCCACTTGTGAAGTCCCGGATAGCCGGTGAGGCTAACGCATGAGTTGATGATGTAATGCTCTGCACATTCCCTGCTTGTGTATCTTCCAATAATATTTCTTTTGTCGTGTAAATATACAAATACTGACAACATTTTGCATTCAAATCTCAGTGAAACAGTTCAGATGCCAACTATCAAACATGAGCTATAGAAAAATAAAATTCATTTGTTTCCCCTCCATCTTTTCCAGAGAGATGTGCTGCATCTTGGGAAGCTGAGCCAAGACAGAGAATGCACTGCTTATTTAAATACACTTAAGGCGCCTGAGAACTTCGGTGATTCATGAAGATATAAACTTGTACCTGTCACTTTCTACATCTATTATATTGCACTTCACTGCATTTCTCTGACAGATTTAATTGCTGCTTACATTTAACAGTCATATTCCATAATAGCACTCCTGTCTAGGGAATAAAATCACACATTTTGAATGTGAATGTTTCTGAAGGATAAATGAAAGTATTAAATGTTTCCTTTATGGGTAGAGAAAATTTGCCAGCTTGTTCTCTTAGATCATGTGGGAAATGCCACAATATCAAGAGGGAAAGCTGAAAAGGACAGGAAGTGAAACCGAGAGAGGAATAAAGAGAACAGAAAGTAGAAAATAAAATGGGAAATAACTTGAAAAAAAGCCCCGAAAACCACAACTGTGGTCAATTAATAATAATAATAAAAAACTCTTTTGTCTTTTCCTGACCTAAGTAGAAAAAAAATCATGAGGTCAACAAAAAGCATGAAGGGCAGTTTAATGAAGACTATTTAATAATGTTGGTAACTGCAAGGACCTGAGGATGGACTACAACAAAAAGGTTTTACCATGTTGCTTCATGCAGGTCATACGAAGAAAACAGCAGATGGGAAATGCCCGTTCATTAGGTTGGAAATGTAAAGATAAAGTAAGACAAGATAGCCTTTATCAGTCCCATAGTTGGGAAATTCAAAGCATTACAGCAGCAAAAAGAGCAGGAATAAAAAATAACACACGACACACAAACAGAAGAAAAATGTACACTCTCTCTCTCTTCCTCCTGAAAGGTGGTTCAGTCTACATCCTGCCTTTATTTAGGATTTGTGTGACTTGATGCTATGTTCAGCTTTTTAATCTTTATTCACGGCGCATCAACATCATAACAATATGGTTTTTATACATTTTAATGCAGCAGTGTAATGTTGCAGAACAGAGCATCTGCTTGGAAAACTGTTATAACTATAGGATCACACTTCAATGGTTCATTGTCTTCATTGCTGAATGAGGTAATAAAGGGAATGCTGAATTCCACCAACTCTTATTTTGGATGCAGATACGTCAGGGTCACTTCTCTCAGTTGGGAAAGCTTCAACGCACATATTAAACAAATATGTAAGACTACGTTCTTCCATTTGTGCAACATCTCTAAAATTAGAAATATCCTGTCTCAGAGTGACGCTGAAAAACTAGTTCATGCATTTATTACTTCCAGGCTGGACGACTGTAATTCATTATTATCAGGATGTCCAAAAAACTCACTGAAAAGCCTTCAGCTGATCCAAAATGCTGCAGCAAGAGTCCTGACAGGGACTAGAAAGAGAGAGCATATTTCTCCTGTTTTGGCTTCCTGTTAAATCCAGAATTGAATTCAAACTCCTGCTCCTCACTACAAGGTCTTAAATAATCAGGCCCCATCTTATCTTAATGACCTTGTAGTACCATATCACCCTATTAGAGCACTTGGCTCTCGCTCTGCAGGCCTACTTGTTGTTCCTAGAGTATTTAAAAGTAGAATGGGAGGCAGAGCCTTCAGTTTTCAGGCCCCTCTTCTGTGGAACCAGCTTCCAGTTTGGATTCAGGAGACAGACACTATCTCTACTTTCAAGATCAGGCTTCAAACTTTCCTTTTTGCTAAAGCATATAGTTAGGGCTGGACCAGGTGACCCTGAATCCTCCCTTAGTTATGCTGCAATAGACGTAGGCTGCCGGGGATTCCCATGATGCATTGAGTTTTTCCTTTCCAGTCACCTTTCTCACTCACTATGTATTAACAGACCTCTCTGCATTGAATCATATCTGTTATTAACCTCTGTCTCTCTTCCACAGCATGTCTTTTATCCTGTCTTCCTTCTCTCACCCCAACCAATCACAGCAGATGGCCCCGCCCCTCCCTGAGCCTGGTTCTGCCGGAGGTTTCTTCCTGTTAAAAGGGAGTTTTTCCTTCCCACTGTCACCAAAGTGCTTGCTCATAGGGGGTCATATGATTGTTGGGTTTTTCTCTGTATCTATGAAGCGCCTTGAGGCGACTTTTGTTGTGATTTGGCGCTATATAAATAAAATTGAATTGAATTCAAGCATTCAGACATTTCTCATGCAGGAAGCCACACTTTATCTCAGTGGAAAAAAACAACCAGAGTAGGACAGACTGGTTGGTCAAGGGTTCATCCAAAAAACATCAGGAGGAAAGAGCCAGAAACTGGAAACCACATCGAGCTAAAACAGAAAGCTGAACTAATGAGTCTCTTTAAAAAAACCTTTATTACTTCTACTGTCGGATTTCAGAGTGTAATAACAACTGAAAACTGAACCTTTTAAGCATATAGTGTTCTTGTTTCTTCAGGACATGTGTGGTGTTTTATGGAAAAACAAACACGGGGGAACACACGCACCTTTATTATGTTGAACTGATGATTGTTTTTATTTCCGTATAAATATGTTACTGTGAAACCAGGCACAAAAGAAAAAAATCATTTGAGCAGCTTCCACTGAAGAGCGTGGATCTATGAGTGTGACATGCAGTTCTAAAAATGCAGGAAGCACACAAACACACACGCACAGACCCGCTGGTATGTGCATCTCTGACTGCTCTCACTTTGACGAATGATGCTGGAAGACGGATATTTACACATTCCAGCCATGAGCAGAGGACAGAGGGTCATTTCTCAGAAGATCTCCCATGGCTACGGTCACCGTACGGCACATTCACATAACCAGGCAACAAGGAGATAAGTCTGGTCTGGCTGAGGGAAAGACTTGCATAAAATTAAAAGACACCAGTAGAGTAGCTTTGCATGCCTTTATTCTTTTAAGATAGCTTTGCTCTGATTGACTGTCCATTGTGAACAGCAGATTTGAATGGCTGTGTACCTGAGATGACCATATTCTCTCTAGCTATCTTAAAGCTTGTAGTTACAGCTGGATCAGGTGACCCTGAACCCTCCATAGTTATGCTGCCGTAGGCTGCCGACGCACAGTGATGCACTGAGCTTCTTAACTCATCATGTACTTACATGTCACAACTGCATGTTATAAACATTGCCTTTTTCTTTCTTTTTTGGCTACAAAGTCATCTATCATGGGCTAAAAATGCAGCTCAGAGGAGGTGCAGGAGACCGGTTTCCTTGGAAACCACTTGAATTAGCACCTTGAGTCAACTGGTGTAAATAAAACTGATCTGAACGTAATTACAACACACTGAAATGTTTTAACAGATTTTTTTTGTCTAATCTCAAACCAAAACTTTTGTTTACTCCACATAAATTATGACAATTTTCTTAATATAGCACACATCAGTATACTCAAACTCACAAGATAAAAACCTAAAATTTTACAATGAAACACAAAAGACAAGTTAACAAACATACACACATACATGAATGCACGCACACACACTTAGATTTTGAGTGTAAATTAAATGAGTCTGAACAAAAATGCATGTTGATCAGGAGGACAGCATATTTTATTGATTATTCGAAGTATGATGATCGGTGTTTGGACACAGGCAAACAGTCTTCTGTGGTTTTGAACAAAGTAAAAGAGGCTCTGTGTTTATTGTCTCTCATTTAGAGGCATGTTGAGAAATGATGTCAGACTGAGAGGACAATGAAGGTGAAGTCACTGAAGTTTCATCATAAACTTCCTCACAGCAGCACATCCTGCCTTGACCTTTGACTTTGGCTGTTTGCACGACTCAGGAGAGTTCTTAAGGTCGTTTCCATTGCTATTGTTTGAGTGTGTGAGGAAAGAAAAACAGCTTCAGAAATATTCACTTTTCTGTTTGCCATATGTTTCTGTTTCTGCAATAAACATTTTTGGCACAGAACTACACAAACGTACAAAAATGAAAAAAGAGCAGGAAAAACGAAACTGAGGTGATCCAGGTGAGGGTGTCTGGGTAGAGCAGTTCAGTTCAGTTGTACATGGTCATGTGGAGCCACTGGAACCAATCAGAGGGCAGAAGAAGTGATATATCATTATTGACATTAAAGCTGCCATCATACTAACTGTGCGCTCTCTACTGTGTCCATTGCAAGAAGCACAAACCCAAACCTGTGCGTGACTCCACAGCAGCTCTGTGTGCACTGTTTATGAGACCTTTCTGAGATACTTCAGTCTGCCTTCTACAAGCAGCCCATTTAAGTTCAGCAAGCATCCTTTCACTTTATTCACAGTTTGTTTTGTTTTTTTGGTCAGGTTTGCATTTCTGATTTGGACGGACATGCTTGCTGACTCTCACACATTCACAGAGCTGAACATTTACGGCTGTACGTTTAAGACTTGATGAAGTGTTCTTTATGTGTTCTCTGGATCAAATGCTGCACATTTCTGTAGACGTGCAACAGGGTTTCCTTCTGATCACCCCTGCTTACAGAAACTGGCTCACAATTACTCGGGATGTCACTGCTCGACTGCTAGCTAAAGCTCCCTGCAGGTTCTCTGCAGTTATGTGGGTGTTTATCTTTGCCTTCCTGCCCAGGAGACGTTCACTTTCATCTTGAAGTTTTCTTGCACTTCCAGATCTTCCACAATTCCCTTTAACTGTTACTTTTCATGGCATTTCATACAGTGAAAACTGCAAAGCTGAAAGCAGTTTCACACGTACTCGTAGCCTTAATATGCATTGGTTACCTAAAGAAGCCTGAGGTTATGTTGTAATGATATTTGAAGAGTCAGACTTTACCAGATGACATTTCATGAGAACAACCTCTCACCCACTGTACAGGTCCAAACAAGTGAGTTTCAGCCTCACAAACCGCTGCGCGCCCCGTGATTCCTGTTTCATTTTGTTCTGTTTTTACAACCGTGAGACATGAAGTGACAGGACTCTCACATTTAAAGGATCGCTAAGTTCACTCTTCAGCTCTAACGTTACACTATATTCATACCTGTCTGTAGCTGATGGTTACTGCTCCCGTTCCCATCACGTCGTATGCCTGAAATTTGTCTGCAAGAGGACGAAAAGACGATATTGAGACACAGCTAATGTTTGTCGTCTGCATCAAAACAGTTCAGAGAATCACGAATGAGCTGCTGAGTTGGCTTATAGAGGCTTTCCAAACATTCCTGTCATGTGATGTTTTAACTTTGACTTTTAGTTCAAATTAAAACATCACATGACTGATTCTGGGCAAAACGAGCTTGTGTATAATGACACAACAAACAGGGTTATTATGGGCAGTTTAAGCTAAACGTGAAAAGTAGACGTGAATTTTATTTTTTGGGGGAGTAAGTAACTGTTAATACGACAGGCTTGAACTGTTTTCCTGCTCAGTAATAAAAAGAATCAGTCTTTTCTGTTCCAGCTTATGAAAACATCTCTCTCCTCGTCGTCTCTCTTCCTCTTGTTTCTCCTCCCTTTTTTCCCACGCCTCCTCTGTCACCTCATCCGTTCTCTCTCTCGCTCCTCTGTCATCCTCTGCTTCTTTCTCTCGTGGCCTTGTGGTGTCATTTACCAGCAAATATGGTGATTAAAACCACTTGCTGTTTCTAATTTATACCATTCATCTCCTCTGAAAGACAGAAAGCTGTAACAACGCATCACCCCCTCTTACGGATCATGCTCTCCAGTTTCATCAGCAGGTACAGGAAGCCGGGGTAACTGATGGTCATGTCCGGCTCCGTGTATCTCAGTCCAACCAGCTGCATCACCAACTCGTCCACCCGGATGCCTGCAGCAGGGACAGATGGAGCAGAGGTGGGGGTAAAACGCAGGTGCAGAAGCACTGGGTGGGATACCTGTTTTTATTGCAATAAACTCCACATGTGCACAGGTGACATATATGACCGCACACTCGTTTCCCTGATCCCAGCCAGTCCATTAGGCAGCTCCCGTCTGAGTGACGTATGAGTGATGAACCAAAACGTTTGTGTTTTGTGATTTTAATGACTTCAGAAAAAAAAGTTCTCCACACAAACTGCACATCTTTTTCATTTCATGTAATCAAAACGGTCTGCTTATTAATTAATTTAACTTCAATGGTGCAAAAATGTTTGACTAATGTGACGACTTGGGAAACACAGGACTTTAGTTACACATGTGACCAAACATGTGACCCTTTTAGGATCACACGTTGAGCGAAAAAGGTGTTTGGCTCCCTCTGCTGGTCGGATTTTTACCGACCGATGGAGACCCTCAGCGGTTAAATGACACAGGATGAAAAAGTGTTGTGAATGCTACCTGCTGCTTTCAGCGAGGGCATGACCTCCTGATATTCGAGGCGCTGAGTTTTGTCCTTGTCATGCATGAGGAAGACATCCTGAGGAGAGATTAAACACAGTAAAAATAAATGCCTGAAAAGCTGCATATACACAAACATTCTGTTATAATCTGATAAAACTGCGACAGCAAGTCCGGTAATGGCGGCTGGCTGAAAGGACGTGCCCACTTCTGCTCCGCTATCTTTCTGTAAAATCCTGAATAATACTCGTTTGTTAGACATTGAACGACACCTAGGACAGCTGTGATGCTTCTCTCGCAAAGGAAACCCGGGAAAAACATTGGTAGACCGACTCAATCGAAATTATCTGACTTCACTTCTAAGTTGAACTCTGAGGCTAGCTGTGAAGCTAGCGTTAGCCGTGAAGATAGCGAGACTAATATTAACGCTAGCCAGGCGGTGGAGGAGGGAAATGATGAGCCGACTGAGAGAGAAAAGACGGCCGAAGGCTCAGACGTAATACTGGCGGCTATTGCAAGCTTGAAATCCGATTTTTCCTCCAAACTTGATGGTACTTTGTCAGCAATAGAGACCGTGAGGAAGGATGTTAATGAGTGTGCCAAGCGGGTCAACGAGGCGGAGGCCCGGATATCTGCAGCAGAAGATAGCATTACCACCTTGGAAGCAAAGATACGGACTCTTGAAAATAACAACAAAAACCTCGAGGACAAAGTGCTGGATCTGGAGACCAGATCGCGACAATCTAACTTGAGACTTGTTAACCTGCCCGAGGACGCAGAAGGAGAAGACGCGTGCGCTTTCTTGGAAAACTGGCTACCGGAGGCTCTGAACTTGGCGCCGCTACGAACCACTCTGACGCTGGAGAGAGCGCATCGGGTCGGCCAGAAGAATATGTCAAATACCGCTGCACCAAGGACTATGATCATGAAGTTTCTAAATTACAAGGATAAAATGACCGTGATAAGAGCTGCCAGGGCAAAGGGACAGATTCTTTTCAAGAATCGCCCGGTGAGATTTTATGAGGACCTAGCGACCGGAGTGCACAAAAAACAGAAAGAGTTTGACGCCGTGAGACAACAGCTTCGCTCCATGGGTATCCGGTACGGCATGATTCCTCCTGCGCGACTGATCGTGACACACAACGGACAGTCCCGCATCTTTAACCTGCCAGGTGAAGCGGAGAACTTTGTGAAGGCTCTGAGGTCAGAAAGTGGACCGGGGTGAGATGATGTAATCATGGTCATACTACAGTGTGTTGGCATGGAGGGGTGATTACTGAGCTTTAAGTTTAAAAAGAAGTGAGAGGGAGAGAGAGAAAGGCCAGTTTGTTATATTTATTTGTTTATTGGTCCAGAGGCTCACAGCCACTATTAGTACCCTGATTTTCTTATCGTATTCAATAACGAGTTTTTTGTTTGCATAGCGGGGTGGGGTAAGGGAAAAGTGTTCAGGCACAGTCGGTTGATCCTCACTTTTGGGTGGAACAACCTTTAGCTGTTAGACAGGTGCCAATATGTATAGGGGGAGGGAAATGGGTGCCCAAGTTCAAGTTAAAGGGGCATATTCAGTATTCATGGTTATGGATGTAGTTTTTGACATTCAGGTATTATTTGTTTCTCTGTCCTTTAATATTTCAAATGTGTTGGGAAGCTCATTCAGTGTTATATGTTATGTCTGGTGGGATAAGAATTAAAATTTCTTCTTGGAACTGCAGAGGACTACAAAAACTGGAGAAGGTAAAACAAGTAATGTCTAGGCTGAACTCTATGCACTCTGATATCATGCTGCTACAGGAAACGCACCTGTTGTCTAGTCAAGAGGCGAAGATTAGGAGGAGGTGGCAAGGCAGTATATATTCTGCGCCCTTCACTTCTCAGGCAAGAGGTGTTATGATCTTGATCCACAAATCTATACCATTTCAGGTGACAAGGGTTATTAAAGACAAGGCTGGGAGATATGTTATTTTACAGGGCACACTTATTACGGAAAAAATAATCCTGATAAATATCTATGCTCCAAACACTGACGACCCAAAGTTTTTTCATAATCTTTTTCTTACAGTATCATGTCTGTCTGGTAGCCTTATTATAGCAGGGGATTTTAATTGTATGTTGAACCCAGAATTGGATAGGAGCTCAGGTATTGATCTCTCTCATCCTAAAAGTAGGCAAACTATTCAACATTTTATGAAAGAACTTGATCTGAGGGATATTTGGAGGGATATGAACCCTAAGGTCTTAAAATACTCCTGCTATTCACATACACATAAATCATACTCGCGTATTGATTACTTTTTAGTTTCTGCCAATTTGAGTTATAAAATAAAGGACTGTCACTATGATAATATTTTAATATCTGACCATTCGCCAAACTCGTTAATATATGAAGATTTGCGACTGAAGAGAGATCCCCCTAGGTGGAGATTTAAACAAAAGTGGCTCCTAGACTCAGAATTTATATCTTTCATAGATAACCAAATAAACATTTTTTTTGATACTAATAGGGATGAAACATCACCCTGCTCAAGATGGGAAGCTTTTAAGGCCTACATAAGGGGTCAGATTATTAGCTTCACAAGTTATAGAGCAAAGCAAACTTATCAGAAAACAAAAAAGTTGGAGGCAGAGATTGAGATGCTTGAGGGAGAATATTTTCAAAGTTTTTGTCCAAGAGTCCATCAAAAGCTTCTGTTACTAAGAACACAGTATAATGAACTTTCTGCTTCTAAGGCAGCCTCACATCTTTTGCGTCTTAAACAGACATTCTATGATCAAAAGCCCGGGAAATTATTAGCCTGGCGCCTCCGTCAATTACAGAATGAGAAAAACATTGCCTCAGTTGAAAACAGTGATGGACAGGTTATTGTTGACCCTCTAGGAATTAATGAAACTTTTAAGGTTTTTTTTGAAAAATTATATAACTCAGACATAACACACATGGGACAAGAGCAAGATCTCTTCTTAGATACCCTTCAGTTGCCCAGCATTTCAGGACTAATGAGCGCAGATCTTGATACACCTATAACAAAGGAGGAGATATCTATAGCAATAGACCATTTGAAAACAGGTAAAGCCCCAGGCCCAGATGGGCTGCCGACAGAAATTTATAGGGTATTTAAAACTAAACTGCTGTCCCCTCTTTTTGACATGTTTTCGGATTCATTTGAAAAGGGAATCCTTCCGGTCTCATTAAGAGGAGCCCTGATAACTTTATTGCCCAAACCTGGTAAACCGTGCAATAAATGTGGTAACCTAAGACCAATAAGTCTTCTTAATGTGGATCTAAAGATACTTTGCAAAATTTTGGCTCGAAGACTGGAGAGATTTTTACCTGATCTAATTACCTGTGATCAGAATGGGTTTATTGCGGGTAGACAGGGATTTCATAATGTGAGAAGAGTGTTGGATATTCTTCATAGTCAGGAGGGAAAACCGGACACTGCTCTACTATCATTAGATGCCGAAAAGGCCTTTGATAGAGTTGAGTGGCCCTATTTATTTGAAATATTAAAAAGATTTGGCTGTGGGGATAATTTCTGTCGGTGGATTAGACTTTTATATAATGAGCCATATGCTGAAATACTGACAAATGGAATTATATCTAAACCGTTTGAAATTAAACGGGGCTGTAGGCAAGGGTGCCCTTTGTCCCCTTTATTGTTTATTTTAGCAATCGAACCGTTTGCCATTGCGGTGCGGTCCCATAAGAGCATAACTGGTCTATCAGTAAACCAACAGGAACACAGAATTGCTTTATTTGCAGATGATGTTATTCTTTTCTTGGAAAAGCTGAAGGAGTCTATCCCAGCCTTGTTGGATCTACTACACATATTTGGACGGATATCAGGATATAAAGTGAACAAAGAAAAATCTTCATTAATGATACTTAACTCAGAAGAGAGAGAGAGGGTGCTGGAAATTCTTTCCAATTCAAAATGGTAGACTGTTTTACCTATCTGGGGATTAAGATAGTGCCATGTTTGAGAGACATTGTTGGAGCTAACTACACCCCTATGGTAGACTCAATCAGCTCATCCCTAGATAGATGGAAGCCCTTGCCCTTGTCACTTATAGCGAGAATTAATGTTCTTAAATTAAACATAATGCCCAAACATTTGTACCTGTTCCAGAACATCCCATTGTCACCCCCTGCTAACTTATTTTCACACCTGAAGACAATTTTTGTACGTTTTTTGTGGAATGATAGACGACCAAGGCTCCGTTTATCACTCTTGTACTTACCGTATGAAAGAGGAGGCCTCAAATGTCCCAATCCACTTTGGTACTATTGGGCAGCCCAATGGAGGACTATGATGTATTATTTTACAGATAAATCCCCCCCGCCTTGGACAAATATGGAAAACAGTTCAGTACCTCTTCCCCTTCCCCAGTACCTATACTCAGCAAAAGTCAAAATGTTGAAAAAAAAGACAAAAAATCCTATAGTCAGAAATATGATTATGATCTGGTATCAGGTTAAAAAATACCTGGGTGAACCCACCTCTTTCGCACGCTTTAGCCCAATATGGGGTAATCAATTTTTCCCTCCAGGCAGAGCAGACCCTGGTTTTAGGAAGTGGGCTGACAAAGGCTTAAAGACAATAGGGGATCTCGTGGGATCAGAGGGTGAGATTTTGATGTCATTTGAGGAGTTGATTTCCAAGTATGATATCCCATGCAAACATCGATTTAAATATCTACAAGTGAGAAACTTTATTAGATCATCTCAAAATCAGTGTTTGTCAATCCCTCCGTTTTCCACTTTGGAAACAGAAATGAAAAGAGATTGCTTTGGAAGGGGAATAATCTCCAAATTATATAATATGTTAGTAGAGGGTTCCCCTGAATCTTCTTTAGGAAAACTTAATGCCTGGAGGGAAGATTTACAGGAGGACTTATCCTCCGAAGACTGGGAGGAGGCATGTGCTGAAGCACAAACACAAACTACCAATACTCGTCTCAAAGTATTGCAATATAATTGGCTAATGAGGACGTATGTGACTCCAGAAAAGCTTAATAAGTATAATGGTGATATCCCAGACTTGTGTTTCAGGTGTGGAGAGGAGAAAGGGACGTTTTTCCACTGTGTCTGGGAATGCAATAAAGTACAACGGTTTTGGAAAGAGATTAAACAAGCTCTGGATATTATATTGGGTACACAACTAGCTCTTGACCCTAAACTTTTTATTTTAGGGTTATATCCTGATGGACATCTTATGTCTAGAAAGGTAATTACCGCCCTGGACTTATGTCTACTGCTGGCAAAAAGAGTCATAGCACTCTCATGGAGGAAGACCAGTAAACCAAAATACATTAACTGGATTAAGGAATTGTCCACAACTTTACCTATGGAAAAAATTACTTACATTATCAAGGGGAAACTACCACTTTTTCAAAACATCTGGGGTCCCTTTATGCAATATATGGGAAATATGGATCTTGGCAGTATGGTGGATGGGGCAGATGGGGTGTAAATGTTGGTGGTCCTCTGCAGTTTCCTAAATTAATCTCTTTTATACTTGATCTTTAATGCTGTGTGAATTGTACATTTGAGTTTGTAACTTTGAACCATGCACAATAGTGTAACCGAGTTGATGTTGAGCAACCCTTGGAAATAGAGAAGCTTATTTTATATATATTTTTTATATATATATATATATATATATATATATATATATATATATTTTTTTTTTTTTTTTGGGGGGGGGGGGGTTGTGTTTTCCTTTTCCTTTGTTTGACTAAGTTATTATTTACAGGTGATATAGTTTGTACTTCCACTTAACTGTTGCTCTCTAACATCTTATAAGTGTCTGATTTGCAAGGGAGGGCGATTGACTGTTATACAATAATTTAGCTGCCCTGGATGTTTCCTTTGCTGTGGAAGTACTCCAATTTCTGTATGTAATTTTGAAACGCAATAAAGATATTGTTGGAAAAAAAAAACTGCGACAGCAGCGAGCATCCATGGTCTACTCTGCATTCGCACAAACATACACTTTCCCTTTTAGTAATCCCACCCTGGAAGGCGTGGGGCACATTTTGTGTCACATAACTTGATGCTGCTGGTTGGACTTGTCCACCTTTTTGCTTGAATCATTTTATGTTTCTGTGGCAGTTTTCTGAGAGTAAAATATGTCCAGTGTTATCCGGTGCAACAAATATAGGCTTCAGATTGCATCACAGTGCTTCCTGATGTCATCACAACAGAATCAGAGCTGGAAAAGTTTTACAGATGTTATTTTATTTTCAGCATTGGTTTCTTTCAAATTAGTTGGTTTCCAGACTGAGTTTGTCTGTTATAATCGTTTTTATGTTTTAAATGTTTATTTTTAGTGTATTCTAGACTATATCTGGACATATGGTGTCGCAGAAATGTGCCTGATTATGCCTCAACGGTGACCTCCACAACCGTCTCTTTGGTAGTAATACAGTATATGGAGTAAATGCAGTATATTGTCTGGCACATGGATAATACTGCAATTATTTGTACATTTACAGATACACAGTGCGCGGACGTCAGCTACTACAGCACGGGCTCTGCAGTGATTTGTATTATTTTAATATGGATATGTATTTTGAAGTTTGCATAACAAACACTAGAAGCTAGAAAAAAGTGTAGATTTGTTGGTTTTAATGTGAACAGCTGTGATGGTTTTACTTAATGATGAGTTATTTTCTCCCCAAAGTTCCTTTTGGACCATTTTCAAAAACTCATTAAATACATTTTGCAGCATTTTTCTATGCACTTATATATTTTTTAAAGTGTAATTCACACAGAACCAATGAAAACGTGTTCTGTGGCTCTAGTTCAGACACGTTCTTGCATTTATTTTGGTCTCTCCTGAAAAGAGTTTAACAAGACTTAAAAATTGAGAGTTCGTGTAAGGAGTGAGATCGCCAGTTGCATTCAGCTTCTGCTACCACCACAATGTTAGCAGTGTTGTTGATGTTGCTGGTGATGATCTTACCGTCCACCTCCTGATCTTGTCCCAAAGACTCTGGAACTCGGGCCAGTTTAGCTGAGCGATGCCTTGGCTCTGGAGAAAATTCTCAGGTCAAAGAAATTAACCCAGAAATATCCCGACAGGCCTCGGAGGACACCGAGCTGACAGGCTGCTGAGAGTCTGCCGGTAACAGATGTGTGAAGGGTACGAATTTATCAGCAAACGACTTTGGATTCATCACAGATTAGACTTCTGCGCACAAAAACAATTTTTTTGGGGGGAAATTGTGACGATCTTGGTCTTATATTAATGCTCGACATTACCTGCAGCTCTCACAGTCATTCATTCATCTGTAGTTTTCTTATAGAAAATTTTGATTACATGATAAACTTTAAACAAATTTTCTTTTGAAATCCTTTTCTACAGGTTTGGCTGTGAGTGTGACTAAAAGCTGTGGCTCTCTACACATTATCTAAAGCTCTTACTTTCAGTTATGGACACCAGACGTTTTACTGGGGTCTCACGGCTCCTTGCCTATAACACACATGTGAAAGGATCATTAGAGCCTGGATAGCTCAGTTGGTAGAGCATCAGACTTTTAATCTGAGGGTCCAGGGTTCAAGTCCCTGTTCAGGTGTGGCTCTCTTAAATCAAGATTCTCAATCACTACCAGCTGTAGTTAATGTCAATTAACTTCACTATATAAAAACTAGCTGGTGTCCTGCCATAAATAATTGCATATTATTAGAGCTGAAGTGTAAAACCAGCTCATGATACTCCAACAGGAGGAAGGCTTTTTGTGATAAAAAAGCTGTTTTTAGAATCAAAAACATTTTCATTTGATCAAAAGTCTCTTGTTGCAGTGCTCAGACAGCTGAGTTATTTTAATGGGGCAGGGAAAAAAACACATCTCCACCTCTCCCCCTCTTTCTTTTGCTTTTACCTGCCAATTGTAAATGGTTTATGCTCTTTTTAACTATGAACACTAATTTGGAATTGTTTGGAAATGTTCACAAAGAGAAAAACTGCATGCTGTGGTTATGACATATTACCGAGTACTCCAAACACTCTCATCACGCAGGTCGTCTGCCTGTGTCACACTCTTGTGTGTTTTTTAAGGATACATCCATGAGGACCACCAGGCTCTTGCACTGCTCCAAAGCCAAGTACTTCTCGCTTCCTGCCAGCACTGAACACAGCAGAGGGAACATTTTAACACAGACATACAGACCTGATGTAAAAAGGCCAAAGCAGTGTGTGAGGCTGGGTGTTTTTCTTCACCGTAAATACCAACAGATGTTTAAGGCCATGTCCACACTAATACGTCTTCGTTTGAAAACGCAAACTGAGAAAATTGAAAACTGAGACGGCGTTTTTGGTCAAGGAAAACTTGAGCTTTTTGAAAACGCTCTCCAAAATGGATACATTTGAAAACGCTGACAGCTCTCTTAAAGATTAATATCAGTCTGTACATGCTCCAGATTTCTTCACATTCTTGATTCTCACTCGCTTTTGCAACTTTGCTACTTTTGTGTTACTCGCAGCAACGACCACCTCATTGTTAGTCCATTTAAAAAACTCGGTGCTTCTCCTCAACATTTTGCCGCGACGGAAAAGTAAATAAACAGCAGATGGAAATCACGCAGGTCAAACCATCTTACGTTTCACGCATGCGCAGTACAGGAACGTAAGCGTTTTCAGTCGTTTCAGTGTGGATGAACAGCTGTTCAGAAACCATTGAAAACGATAGTGTGGAGCATTTTTAGACGAAAACACCATTTTCAAATTTATCCGGATTAGTGTAGACGCAGCCAAGTCTCGCTCCAATCATTGGTGTGAATGCTGATGTTGTTATGTTAATGAACCCTAAACAGGCAGTTCAGTAGTGGTGGGTGTGGGGCTCTGTAGGTGAGAAAACTCTAAAGTAGACATGCAGCAGTTCTGCAAAATGCAAAAATCACCCAAAACGTTGTTTTTGGCAGAAGCTCTGCGTGTTGTGGGGCGTACACAGACCAACTCCTGAGCCACCATCATTTCTAAATAGCCACGGGCTTTATATCAGGGTGTAATGCTCAATGTTACACCCTCAACCAGGTCACCCCACTAAAAATAAAATAGTCTATGTCCATCTTTTACATCCAGTCTATGCTTTTACCAGCACCTGTTGGAGTTCAGTAGCAGCATCACCTAACCTGGAGGCTAGTTAGCATAATGCTAGCTTTTTGAGGTTATTTACTTTTCTTTTTTGGACGGAGTTCAGATGACTGAAGTTTTGAAACAATCGTCTGCTGAAAGAGATATGACTGAACAAGCAGGATGAACAGCAGGATTACTGACCTCCACCCTGAATGGCCTCAGTCAGAAGTTTGTAGAGGTGCAGTGGTTTGCAAAATCCCTTCTTATGACACAAAAAAGACATAAAGGGGTCAGTGTTTCACTACTTCTGTTAAAACCTCTTATATCAACCAGTAATGGCAGGGCAAGAACAGGCAGCTGTGTGCTTCAATCTCACCTTGTTGCAGTGTTTCTGAAATAACTGTCTGATGGCCTGAGGTGAAGGGAGGGCAGCTTGGTGAGGAAATGAAAGCTGGTGGGAGAAACACAGAGTAAATGAACACGCTGCATATCTCATTATTTATTTCCATCCTCGTAAGTTGTCAATACTTTTATTAGATCAAAAATCTTCACCTGGCCACTACAAGACCACAGAAACGTCAAACAGCTGTCAGGCAGCTGGAAGGAGAGCCTGGATAGCTCAGTCGGTAGAGCATCAGACTTTTAATCTGAGGGTCCAGGGTTCAAGTCCCTGTTCAGGCGATGTGTGTTTTAAAACTCTAATCTCTAGCTCAGGTTTGGCCAACTCCGTCTGTCAATCTCTTGCTCCCCACTCCCCTCTCTCGTAAACAAGATCCGGAGATACTCCATTTCCTCCGCTTTCCCTTTTCCAGCTGAAATCTGAGGCCTCAGATTTTGAGGCGCTTATTCTCATTCCTACCGCTTCAAGCTCAGCTGTTCCAGTGCCAGCTGAAGGCCGCTACCTGAGCAAGCCAACAGAACCACCTTGTCTGCAAAAAGCATATGATGTGGTTCAAAGTGGAAGCTAATGCCATCTGGCTCGACACTCACTGGGAACGGGTCTCGTCAATGATTTCTATAATCAATTCGATTCCGATTCACAAGGTCCCGATTCGATTCAATTTTGACTCAGACAGTCAGAAATATTATAATTCTGATAATTTATCAGTACTGACACTTGTTAGACTTCATCAGATGTGTGAGCATCACAGCAGATGCTTTTATGTCAAAATAACTGAGAATAAAACTGGAAAACATGAAGGAGATTTTCCTAGCCTGGTTTTTTATAGCAGCGAACCTTAAAAATATTCTGCAGTAGATCAAAAACTGAAGAAAACCATGAATCAACATCTGAACATTACCTGATGCTGCAAAGTTACAGAGGTTTGATTACAGATGCAGCTACAAGTTTTGCAAATTGGCATCATTTTAAAAAGTTTACATTTCTTTGGTATTAAACAGCAGAAATGAGGCTTTCTTGTCAGAAGTCATTTTTGGAAAAACAAACAAACAAACAAAACAAAAAGAACAAAAAAAAAAAAAAAACAATGACCAACTGCGGTGTACACGACGATAAGCTGGTGCGTAATAAGCAAGCAAATAATGCAGAATAATGTGCATGAAGTGTTATTTTATCACGGTGGAAGCAAAACCGCAAAACTAAGGGAATTCATGACGATGTTTTTCAAACATGAAGGATAGTCTGGATCTTCATTTGCTGCTGGTTCTGTGAATTTTGGTTGGAGAGAGACAAAACCTGCAGCTTCCAAATCTGTGAGCTGTCGGCTTTCAGCCCCGACGGCGTGTCTGTGTACGTGCCGTCGGTGAGAAAGTTGACAAAACCCTAGATTAGACAGTCTTTTAGAAACCGTCAGCATTTCGTTACATTTCATTATCAGTCCAGCGTATTCACCACTTGTGAATATTCACATAGTTCTGAGTTCAGGCAGGGCCTGGATAGCTCAGTCGGTAGAGCATCAGACTTTTAATCTGAGGGTCCAGGGTTCAAGTCCCTGTTCAGGCGGACTAGCTTTAAGACAAATGTGCAGGTTTTCTGCACTTAACGCAGTCATTTTCAGTCCACTATAACAAAAAGCAGCGCCTGAAGTTGAAGCCTAACTGACAGAGGACCTATGTAATGCACTGTAGGAGCATTTGTTGTCCTAATGAGCACCAAAAAAAGCTTCTGCACTCTCCACATTTGGGTAGGCTTCAAAATGCACAACCAGACAGCTGCTAAGTTACTTCTAGATGGATTTATTCAAACATTTTTAAGACATTTAATACAAATATTTTCTTTTCTTTATTTTTATTTTTTGCTTATTCCAAGTAATGCAATTATGTGCTCCTCTGTTTCATAATCTTTAATCTAATAATCTGGATAAAAGTTTTTCTAAAGAGAAACCTTAAATTTAGCTTCCAAAATATTAAAGGCTCTACAGACACACTCCCATCAGAGTTCACATCTGCAGCTCGCACTGGTTTGAGTCTATTAAATTAACTGCTGATTGGTTTACCTCTGTTACTGATGTGATGTCTTCTGTTGATGGTTTTCGAGCTGGTCTGTAACAAAAACCAAAACAATCAAAAAAATATAGAGAAGTCAGCTTCCATTTAAACCTGCTTTTTATTCTGGTGACTTTCATTCAAAAGGACTAACGATGGGAAAACACCTCCCAGCTCCCTTCCTGTGTGACCACAGTAAAAATACATTTAAAGAAATTTCATATAAAATGAAGTTAAATTTGTAAATTCATTCTGTGTTTCAGAAAAGAGCATTATTCAGGGTGTGCTCATTTGCTAACGACTTGTCGATCACAGGCCGTTCATGAATGCTTTCACAGTCTGGTCCGCCCCTCGCTCTCCACATCCGGTTTTACACAACAACAAGACGGCAACAGAACTCCATGACTCACGTGGCATTGTTGCCCTGCTCCGCCAGCACCCGCAGGAGGAAGGCTCCCTGCTGATTAGGCTCGGCGGTGGAGGGGATGATGATGTAGCAACCCGGTGGGAGCGAGCCACGAAGAACAACCTCCCGCCGTGCGACATACTGGGGGCTGTGGAGGACTGGGCGGAGCACGCTCAGGTCCTCACGGGACAGGTACGTATTCTTAGGATGGGCCTGGAGAGACAGCACACACTCATTTACACCAGCCCTTCCTCATCCACAGTTACTGCTTCAAGTACAGTTTAGAAAGACTTTAACAGCTTTTCAGACGCTTTCTGATCTAAACAGTTTAACCAAATATGTTCAGCTTTTATTGACGTCCTTTTAGGGGCAAGTCTCAACACCTAGCAGTCACCTTGGTAACACGTTTTGATATAAACTACTGATCACTGGGTCCCTTAACTTCTTCAGGTGAACGTTTCCAACTTTTGTTTTTAGCTACATATGACCCAGGAGTTAAGTGTTTGCTTAGTTAGCTGTTTGATATCTTTTCTGTTCAACCATCTTCAGATAAACTCAGTAAATCCATTGGTACAACAGGCCCTTTGACAGTGTTATAACAGATTAAAAGCAACATCGCCTGAACAGGGACTTGAACCCTGGACCCTCAGATTAAAAGTCTGATGCTCTACCGACTGAGCTATCCAGGCTCCTGACAAAAAAGACCTGCTTTCCAACATATGGCCATAAACTAAGCAAGAGACATTTCCTCAAAATATCTGCTTGCGCCTTCATACCGATGACATTTCAAATATAGTCAGTCTGACAGCCTCGCAGTCTGTAATCATTCTCCAAAGAAGCACCTTAATATGAATAAACAGCACATCGATTGAAATTTCAGAGGAATAAAACTATCTAATAAAACCGTCCATGTTCACTTTCTGCTCTGTGAAATAGCAGCTTCCAAGCTGAACTAAATATCGCAATAATACCTTCATATAGGAATAAAAATAATAGCAACTACTGCGCTATTCAGGAAGTCAGTCCAAAGAGAGAAGAGCCATTGGGCAGGACTTTTATCACGTTTATGCCTTTCATTTAAACACCAGACCCCGTGTGCGTGACTATACCGGGTATACGTGAAGGCCGATGGCTAGACTAATGCCTCTTCGTCTCTGGTGTTTCTGCATCAGAGCCAAAACGAAGGAGCAGGTCTTCTGAGCGCTGTCGGGGTTTTGGTCCGCCTTTGACAGAACAAAGTAGAACTGGGGGTTCTGATAGAACCAACCTGCACACACACAAACACACTGTTAGTTTTCCTATCGTGTGTAACTTTTAACATTTCTTTTCATAATTCATTTTTTTCATGTTCCAAGCTGGACCTGATTTAACTGCCTCCAAATGTGCAATTTATTGGTCCTCTGTCCAAAGATCTTTAAACAGAAGCTAACAGACCTAGAACAGGATCACGGGAAGCCCAGTTACCCAAAACCAGACTCCATGCGTGTGATCTGTGTGGCTATATTCCTAACTGTTTACCTGGCAGTGTCTGATATCAAAACTTGGTCTACCTGTAAAACTGCAGCTCTGTTATTAAAGACTGTACAAATAAGCTCGTCTCAGCTTGTTGAGTTACAGAATCCTTCATAAACATTATACAGTCAGAGATCTCAAACAAAAGCACAAGGATTATTTCTGAGTGCTGCACGTCAAATGTAATATATTACATAATGTACAAGTGAAACAAAGACTGTCACATAAAATTAAAGAAAAAAAAAACTGCATCTGGGAACAGACAGACAGGCGTGTCAGAGACCTGTGCTGCACAGAGGGATTAGAGGGGAAACTTCAGGTTTAACTCTCATTGTTCACAGTTACAAAGGTGCTTCACTTCTTACGTCTTGATAATTTATGCTCGAGACTGGAGCGAAATACACTGCCGGTCAAAAGTTTGAGAACACCCCGATTTTTCCAGCAATTATGCCGTTTAATGTCTGATTGCACTCTGAAATGAAAGCATAGTACAAATAAGCAATTGGAGTTCAAAAAGAAATCATGGAATCAATTCATAGACCAAAATGTATTCTAACCTTTAAGTAGCCACCAGATATAACAGCTGAACACACCCGTAGCATTCTTTCTACAATAGAAATCAATCTGTTTGTTGCAGAAGTTCCCATAAATGTGGACCTTGTAGGTTGCTTTGCTTTCACTCTTCTGTCCAGTTCATCCCAAACCAGCTCGATGAGGTTTAAGTATGGAGGACTGTGCTGGACACTCCGTGTTTTCAAGAGTTCTGGCATAGCTTGGATTATGTTTTGGGTCATTATCCTGCTGTAGGATGAACCCCTGACCAACTAGGCGCATACCAGAGGGTACTGCATGGCGCTGCAGAATGCTGTGGTAGCTGTTTTGGTTCAGGGTGCCTCTCACAGCGGTGTTTCATGGCCCAGGCAAGTCTCTTTGTCTTATTCTGTATAATACTATGGTATGTGGTTTATACAAAAAGCCCTTTTTGTATAATTCTGAAATTCCTTTTTTTAGTTTTGGGTAACCTTACCTTTTTTAAATCTCTGGCAGTTCACCACTTACCTTTGTGCCATTTCAAGCTATTCGTTGGACTTGAACAACTTGAATTACAATAGATAACTGGAAAAATTGGGGTGTTCTAAAACTTTTGACTAGTATTGTATTTTCTAGACAACAAGAAAAAAAACTGCACCTACTGAAAAATTGTGCAGAAAAGAGTGTGACCATTTCTGGAAGATGCCTGAGGAATCTGTCCACAGGCAGCAGGAGGCGCTAAAGTTTTGGTCTTTCCCTGGTGAGCATCAGTTAAAATTGACTCTCAGGAGAGACTGTATTCCTACTCCTTTGTGTCGGCTGCAAGAAATATTAAAACATTGTTCTTGTATTTTTCGTCATATTTGATGCTAAAATCAGAGTGCACTACACAACCTTCAGAGCCTGGATAGCTCAGTCGGTAGAGCATCAGACTTTTAATCTGAGGGTCCAGGGTTCAAGTCCCTGTTCAGGCGTGGCTCTTTTAAAGACTCTCTGATCACTGCCAGCAAAGATTAAGACTAATAGTGACTAATTAACACATGAAACTAACTGTTTGCCAGATTGGCCCCTACTCTTAAATTCAGTTGTGACAGTTGAGGTGGACTTCTGTCTAGTTTTAAATATCCCAGCTTTATCTCCAGTTTTAAAACCAGCTGCTGGGCTTGTGCGGTTCAGAGTTAAGAGTGAGGCACAAAACATTTGACACACGTCATCACCCGTCTTACCTCCTTGAGGAGAGCCTCCTGCTGTGATATTCGGCGCCCAGTTGCCATGATGCATAATGCAGCTCAAAGGCAACATGCTGGAGCCTGGTTCACCGAGAGCCTCCGTCAGGTGACAGACCTCCATCACCTCGAAGTTCTGTCGGAAGTCCGACACCGACATCCTGACAGAGAGAGAGAGGAACAGAGCGAATGGCCAAACAGATTTCCTTCGTCTGTAAATACTTAATGTGTTTGAATAGCATTGGCACATCCAAGTTCAAAAACAAAGACACATTTGGTTTCTTCACTGCAATCATCTCATCTGCTCTGTTTGGAAATATTGGTGTCGTTTTAATCATCGTTGTCACCGTTTCATTCATCCCTGCTGAGTATCTACCCTGTAATGAGCAGGAACAGCCACAGGGGGGCCCCATAAAAGTTGTGTGACAGTCGCTGGTATGACATTACGATAAACTCACCAGAACTCTCCGTCCTCCTGTCTGACTCTGCCGAGTCGTTTCTGCTCCTCGATGCTCACCGTTTTCCACTCTTGACTGCAAACACAGGTTTGTAAACGTGCTGTAAATGTGTGAAGTATGTACTCAAGAAGGGGAGTTAGTAAGGTGACATTTTGGTTTGTATGTGACCTCATGGATTCAGATTAAAGAGGCAGTAAATTGAGCTATGAGATCAGTGCAAACGCATAAATTATTTTAAGATTATTTAACTATTTTTTCCAATTTTCTCACAGCCTTATGATGTTGTTATGTTATTTTCTGTGTTTTTGTACTTCCCTTTGTTCAGTGTCTTTTTTTTCACAAGACACTCAATTTTAATCTCACATTTGACTTTAGACAACAGTAATAAAAACCACGAACCACAAGAAACTGTGATCTGTGCTCTGCACGATGGCCCACGATTACTGCGATTAGCCCATTCACTCCCCTCACTTCCTCCTATGCATTACCAGCTACTTCTTCTTCTGATGCCATTTTTGAGTTGACTGAAAGGATTTAAATTTAGAGTAAGTTTTATTCAGCACTGCTCATTGGATGATCTTCATACCCTTTGAAGTCACTCCAGGGCCCCTCCCACTCTGTGTTGCCCCAAGGGTTGAGGATTCGCACCAGATATTCAGTGCCGAGTGTCGTCCTCACCTGGCAGGAGAGGAGGCAAATCAGGTGAGAGTGCAGTGAAGAGCAGCTGTGAGTCATTTAGATTTCTACTTAAGATACAGAAACACTGCATTTAATTTGTCCTGCTTTTGAGGTTCACATCTGTATTTATGTGTAATTAGGACTTATGAACATTTCTTGGCCGTGTTCAGTGACAGTTACCTTATCCACTGCAGTCAGAGCGTAGGCATGTCTAAACATGATTCCCAGTTCATTCCTGTGCTCCAGAGGACCCTGGAGGGGGGAAAAGCCAACCAACCACAGTGAGGACAGAAGGAAAACAAACAATATGACTCATAAATGAGTGCAGGAACGCCTCTGTGTTTCCCAACAGGTTCAGATCTAAATCATCCCTCACAGGTTCTTACTGTACCTGGCAGTTGGCACAGTTGATGAGTGCTCCTCTGACCAGCAGGTGTCTGAGGAAGGTCGGCAAGTCTCTGGGAAGTGAGGCCACCTGTAAAACCTCTGTCACCCCGCCCGTCATATCCACCATGGCCTCATGAGGGAAGCCCATGTCCAGAGCTCGGTAGCCACCCTTCAACCTGAGACAGAAAGGGAAATATCAGAGGTTTTCTGAACGGTTTTCTAAAGATCTCCTGAATTTGTCTTTCTAACTGAACTCTGACTGACAAATCTGCCCAGGAAAGATTTGAACAATGGGACATTTAATGTTTGAGATATTATTATTATCCTTATCATTGTTATGCCCACTTTTTCACTCACTTATCAACTACTTGTTCTTAAAGTGTGAAGAACAGATGCTCAAATTATCCACAATACTCTGAGTAGGAACAGACGCTGAAATTTAGAATCTTTTAAAACACAGACACTGGATGTTAGTTACTATTTACCCATTTCAGCATGTTTACATGTTTATTTGTTGTATCATTTCTCTTGCTGCTATATAGTCATATTTATTTTTTTCCATATAAATGCAACAAAATCTGGAAAATGTTCACTCCGCATGGCACTATGTAAAAAAAACAACATATTTTTTATTTCCTCTAAATTCAGTTTTCAGCATCAGTATCTGTATCATTGTATCTGATAATTCACTGGAGAAAACTTCAAAAAGTATATCTCCAAAAGTTGATTCTGTTCATCTGGACGTAGCGTACCTGTGATTGCAGCCATTCCCCAACTCTCTGTGAATGGGACTCATGGCCATTGATCAGTGGTTGTTGATCAATGGTCATGAGAATTTGCATAATTAAGATTAAGAAACTGACCTCCCAGCCCATTGTTCCTTCAGTGTGCTGGTTTCAGTCATTATGCAAATGCACTGTTTATAAGATTTGGGGAAACTTGCAGTCAGCTGAGACTGAAGACGTCACCTGGATGAGTGACGAAACGTTTCTCCCACAAAACGCTACGTCCACAGAATCAGCTTTTGGAGATTTACTTTCCTGGATGATTGAGAATGCATCAAGACGTTCAAAAAGTATAGTTTGGGTGATTCTTCAAGCGTCATATCTAGGGATGGGTATCGAAAACCGGTTCTTGTTGAGAACCGGTTCCCACTGTTTCAATTCCTTGGAAGTGTTTGCCATTTTTGCAAACGATTCCCTTATCAATTCCAGCCGCCCCGAATGACGTCACCATGTTGCGGAGCGTCATTTACCTGGCAGGAAACACGGTGGCTCAAACGCTCAAAAGCTTGGTTATACTTTACGAGAACGGATGACAACAGGGCAACTTGCAATACTTGCAAAGTAGATATTTCATTTAAGGGAGGAAACACTGCGAATATGCAAAAGCATTTGCTCACAAAACACGTGATGACCTTAAATGAATGTCGTGTTTTTAATTCCGCTCCGGACTCGTGACTCTCAACCCAGCAGCAGCGGTAACGTTTGCACGTCCTCTCCCGTTAATGCGGCAGGTAAATAATCAACTAACAGTGCATATTATGTTAGCGCAATCTGCCTTATTACAAACCTGCCATCACTGTGCGTTTAGTGACCATGATGAGACAGACAGAGTCTGGCTCAGATGCTGGCAGTTCTCGCTGCAGTCGACCGGTAGCGTCTCCTTTCAGGCAGGATAGACCAATGTCACCGAGGAGTGACTCAGTTTGTGGTCAAAGGCTTGAACCCATTTGCCACAGCAGATGATTTTCGGTAAGTGAATGTGTTTAATTGTAGGCAGGGACATTACTGGATATTCATGTGTAATTGCTACAGAAGAATATTTATTTTATTATTTTACATTTACAATTATTTTTCCTGGGGACCCCGTGACCCATTGAAGAGCCGTAGGCTGGATCTCTTAAGATCTCACTGTTGGGTTTGTAAGGCCATGTTACTCCTAAATTTCTTTCTTGTTCAAAGAGAAGATATAAAACAAAGTTCTGAGCTACTCGACCTTAGTGTTCTCCTTTTTTAAAAAGAATCGATAAGAGAATCGATAAAGAATCGAATCGTTAAACAGAATCGAAAATGGAATCGGAATCGTGAAAATCTTATCAATACCCATCCCTAGTCATATCACCGTGTGGGATAGGTGGCAGCTTACAGCATATGAACGCTCTCCCTTTTTATTAACATTACGACACCAGGCTGATCTTCTAGCAGTGATTCGTTCTGAGCAGAAAAACACATGCTGTCATGTCATTATCTCCTATACTTATGAAGGGCTCAGAAATGGTGGGAAAACTCGAACTTGAAAGACCTGGAATTCAGGAAAGATTCATAGTATGATGCTAAAATTTTGGATAAAATTAAGGGGTTTAGGTGAAACGTATGGATATGGAATATGGATTTGTGGTTATGTAACAGGCAAAAGAAGACCAAATGTCTATCAGAGAGGCTGAAATGTGCAGTGAGACATGAACACCTAGACAGCGGCTGACTGGGACTCACTTGGCGTAGGCTTTCTCCAGCAGGGCGCTCCAGAACTCTTGTCTTTCTGGGGAGCTGAGGAAGATCAGATTGTTGTCCACAGTGGGCAGCAGGTCATCGATCCGTACCTCCTCCCACTGACCGTACTGCCAGAACTACACAGCGAGAGAAAGAGAGAGAGAATATCATCTGATTTAGGCTGAGAATTCACTTGAAGAAGATAACTGCATATTAAACAGAGCTTTTGTACCCTGAAAGTGAAGCAACCACTGTATCCATCTTGGAAGCTCTGGCCCAGAGGCACAACCTTCTTGAGCAGCGATTGATTCATGGAGAGAGACGCTATAGCCGAAAGTAACCAGCAGTCACCTGGAAAAGAATGAAGTAGGTCATGACATCATTTAAAGCTTCAGTGCACAATGCTGGATGGTCCTCTTTCCATTTTAAATCACTTCAAGCTGTGCACCATCTTTCACCTACAGTCTCCATTAAACCTTTATGTGCTGGGTGTAACAGCTATTCAACGCTGACATACAGCATCTACAGAGAGCTGTTTGCACTGTTGTATTTGAGGAAGGAGGAACATGTTTAACCTGGTCTTCAGGGTGTGACACAGACCCACCTGTGTGGAAGGAACAGAAAAGACCTGAGGTTCTCAATCTGATGTAGCTACTGTATACGATTTGTTTTGTCCTTGATGCCACTCAGCTCAGTTAATTTTACCCAGTCACCAGTGCAAGTACTGCAACAGAGATATACACAGTTTCAATGGCCCTGAACTCTTTCCAGGGTGCACCCCTCCCACCCTCCAAAGTGACCCAGTGTCAGCTGGGAGAGGTTCCAGCATCTCTTTGATCTTCTCTACGTTTAAGACTAGTCTTAAAACTTGGTTTGAGGGTGTAGGCTGCTGGAGGATTTCTTTTTTTAGTCACATTTTCCACTTATTATGTGTTTATACACATAATCTTCCAGCAGAACAGCCTGGTTTTGCTGGAGGATTCTTCCTGCTAAAAGGGAGTTTTTCCTTCCCACTGTCGCCAAAGCTCTTGCTCATAGGGGGTCGAGTGTTTGTTGGAGTTCTCTGCTGTGTTATTGTAGTGAGTTTTTACCTTACAATATAAAGTGCCTTGAGGCAACTGTTATTGTGATTTGGTACTATATAAATAAAATTAAACTGAACTGAATTGAATCAGGACAATAGTATCAACATCAGCACGAGGTTGTTTATCCAGACTGGATCTGTGCTGTGTCTTTATCCGACTCCTGCCCTCCCTCCTGTCAAAAACAGACTTAGCATTTCTAGGAGGCCTGTAAAACACGCTGCAGGGCATTTCCTGGAATCAGTAGTGCTATGTTGAATGGGTGGGGCCAGCTCTGGTGACCACATCAGTGCACTCCTGGGGTTCAAGGGCTGTCAGAAATAAGCTATAGCAGCTTATTTTTGACGGTGGGCAACGCGAAGGATTAGACTGAACAGCAAATCATGCAAAGCTGCTCTGGTGGAGTCCAAGAATGAAAAGGTGGTGGAAATGAGCAGAATAGGTCCACTTGAACTGAAAATACTTAGCTTATACAACTAAGTAGTACAGGAGATCTCTACTTACTGAGTTTCCCCTGGCAAACATCCAGCCTCGTTGCGCCATCTACTATGAACTGAGGTGATGAACAGAGTTCCTGGAAACAGAGCAATGATTGGTTGAAACAAAGACAAGAAAGAGCAGGAATATGAACGCAAATAAACTTGATCTGACTTGTCTGCAGAGCCAAAGGGAGAGGCAGATAAAAGTTCATCCATCAGAACATTGTGGCACAAACTTGGCACACTGCCGGATGTGTGACTCCGAGTCAGACAGGAAGACTGACATTAGTTTCACCAATGTTCAGTGTTTATCATGATAGAATTTTTGAAGGTGCATAAATAAAATGTATCAAATTTTTATAAATAATGATCATTCGTGTGACAATTACAAAGTAACTGAGATAAGATAAGAAGCAACTTTTATTATAACCTGAGATCTATGACGTCCCCACAACTTCCTCTAGTGGCGACTCGAGTCATTCCGCATACTTGGACTTGCTCAGATTGCAAAGAGTTATGACTTGTTATCAGTACAAACACTTTGAAAAACTGTCTGTGTATTCACCAGCATATGCAGTCTTCAAAAATGTGTGTGGCACCAACGTTTGCTACGTTTACACTTATCTAGGTTGCACATAGTTAACAGATATGAGAGAATCCCCCCTGATTATGACATTAACGGTGGAATCAGTGAAAAAAAAAACTATGGGCACCTTTTTATGAGTGAAAGCTATAGAGCACCGTGTTCTTGAAGTAACCTGTGTGGTACAACACAGCAAAGACAGCATACTTTACATTTTTAAACCCCAAAGCATGAACAGGAACTTGAACCCAGGATCAAAAGGCTGATGCTTTTCTACAGAGCTGCTCAGGCTCTAATGGTTAGTGGAACAGTTCAAATTCTTACCTAAAAATGTGGATATTAGCAGTTGAAATGATTAGCTGTTAATGTAACTACGTGTTGGCTTTGATATCAAGAGCTAACGATATGAGATAAATGTGTGGATAATATACTCATTTCTAATCCTGTCCATCCTGCTCACTCCCAGTCAAAATCTTAAAAGCTTCAGCTCAGCTTCTCGTTTCATGACCGTCACCTTCTTCAAACCATTCCTCACAGCAGGTCTCACTGGCATCTTTGAAACCTTCCCTTTGACTCTTGCTGCTATCATACTGTTACGAATCACCCCCACTCATCTTCTCCCACTCCACCCTGTCTGCACTCTTCTTGTGCTGTATGCATTGCTTTGGATGGCTGACTCATCTTCACTACCTCTGATCTTTGCAGCTTCACTCTTACATCTCATTCATACACAGGAATTCTGTTTTGTTTCTACTGAGCTAACCTCCATCTCCCATACACCTGCCCTCTACTCTTACTACATAGAATTTTTTTAAACACTTATAGCATTCATTTTTTTAATGTTTAAAACCTTCTAATCTTACATGCACTTGTATGTTGTATTTGTTTGTTTGTTTGTTTTTTACTTTTTGCATGATGGGAATAAAATTAAAAGTGCTTTAAAAGTAAACTTGACTTAATTGAGTAACATTATGTGTCTAATCCATATGTCTGTGGTAAAGAGTCCACAGTTACAGGATTTCTATGGATTTCCTGGACAGTGAGGTGTCAAACTACGATGGTGAACACACGAGTGACAAGCGTCTCTGAGGTAATTACTCAGAGGTTCGATTTAGGAGGGAGCGATGCAGGATTTATGGCCTCATTCTGTCAACACTGGCTTAATGCAGCATAAGAGGAAGGACAACTCTCTTTGTGATGGTGTTCCTGTGACATGTGTCCTTCTCCCTAAATCAGTGTGTGTTGTACTAATTCACAGCCTGCCCATTCAGAAATGTCTGCCTTTAACTGTCTTCTTTAGTTTGCATCGGTCTATACAGGTTATAGGATTTTGTAAACAGACACATCGAACTTCACACTGCTGAACAGTTTTCTTGGTATTTAGATGCAAACAGCGATAAATGAAAGAGACATGTTGCAGCTCCAGGAAGTTTGCTAACATACCGTTTGCTGTTATATTAGCCTACACTTCAGGTTACACTGAATACATAGAATATGAAGATGAGTAATACCTGAAGGAAAAGTTCACTTTATATCCTATTTCAAATATTTAACATTTATGGATTCAGCTTTGTTTTATTCTTGCAAACACTGGATCAGACTTTAAACCTCTGTCCTTTTACCTCTGTGGTGCTTCCAGCTCTTCCTGTTTGGACCAAAGACAAAGAACTTCTGACATTTTTCTTTTCACTGCCATCTGAAGTCTTTTGAGTCAGCAGCAGCAGGAAGTTCTGTTTCTGATTCCATGTGAGGGAATTTACAGAAAGCAAGTTTGTGCCCACTGCATACTGCGTGCTCCATTCAGGCAGTAAGCCTTGTGTAGATACAGTTTGTACAATAACAGTCAGTACAGACTCCGTGATCTATCTATAGGAACTCAGTGACTCAATCTTAATGAATACTACACTGCTTTAAACATGAAAACCTAAATAAAATCTATTTCTAGACATGGAACACACCCAGAAACTGGCCAAAGGGAATGTTTTTAGGTGAACAAGTTTTAATGTGTCAAGAGCGTTTCCATGATACTCTGAAAGAAGTGCCTCCAGTTAAGGCAAAGGTTGGTGTGATGCTATACACCTGAATTATACCTCTGTGTCAGATCTACTTTGTAACTTATGCCACAACCGGAACTCAATTTTAATGCAATGCTGCAAAAATGTAACTACGGGTCGATGTTTGTCCTAAAGACTTGAATTACACAGGAGTTAAGTGTTTGCTTAGTTAGCTGTTTGATATCTTTTCTGTTCAACCATCTTCAGATAAACTCAGTAAATCCATTGGTACAACAGGCCCTTTGACAGTGTTATAACAGATTAAAAGCAACATCGCCTGAACAGGGACTTGAACCCTGGACCCTCAGATTAAAAGTCTGATGCTCTACCGACTGAGCTATCCAGGCTCCCGCAAGGAGGGGAAATCTCTCTATCGTCAAACTGAACTTCAGCCAGCGTGGTACATGCAAAACCTCTCAATCAGTCACTGAGATGATGTGATTATCTCATCAGTGTCAATCATTAGAACCATGAAGCTCTACGATCTGAGTTATAAAACCATGAAACAAGAAGTTACATGCTCAAAATTTGTACTCTGCATGTGAAGACAGAAATGTGAGCCATCACTTTAACGAGCGCCTTAACCGGTGTAACGTGAACATGCGTGTTATTTTGTTTTATCTTACATATATTAGCAAATATAAAACAAACCTGCCAAACTATAGTATATACCGTACATTATATTCTATTAAAGCAAGTGAACAGAAAGGCTGCATTCTTTGTTTCCTGTTCAGATACCTTAGTTGCATATTTTACATATTTAGCCAACACAGAGTTTAGCAGCAGATTTAATCTCACCCACCCTGCATCCTGCCCAGCCCTCAAGTCAGAAAGAAGAGAAGCAAAGCGAGCGGATGCAGGATAATATAGAACTAAAGGACAACACTGAGCCTTGTCTTTGTTTCCCTCCTGTTGCCCTGCAGGGTTTGGGTTGCCTTCATTTTATCTCTGTGGAGCCTTTCTGAAACACACCCTTGCAAATATGACTCTGTCACGCACTGATTGTAACTCTCCAGTTGACCAACTCGGACACTACAGGGCAAAAAAACCACTGGTTCACATCTGGCACAAGGCTGTAACTGGTAACAGTGATTCACAGAGATCCACCAGAATTTTGATTTTTACCAGGTGAGTTTTTAATGTTAAAGGTAAAAGAAAGCCACAGAGACTCAGAGAAACAAAATAACGACTTAAATAAGTGTGAAATTAAGTGTAATTTGAAACTGCAATTCGACCCGCTGAGTGGAATCGTCCTGTTATACCATGTGGTGTTAGTTATTGTCCATCTGCCTTTACCTGGTATTTAAAAAACCATCCAGGTGTTCTCAAAGTGACCTCAGCTGCTCTTAAAAGTATTTTAATCAGTATAAATACAGCCTTTATTGTGTAAATGTGACTGTTACTCTGTAATGATAATTACAGCATCACACACAGTACTGGTCACAGGGGGAAATGAGGTCCTGAAGCTGGGTGCATTAAACAACCTGGCACTTAACATCACCAAGACCAAGGAACTCATCCTGGACTTCAGGCGGAAGAGAGCTGCCCCTGCCCCTCTGCACATCAACGGTGAATTTGTAGAGCGAGTGGAATCCTTCAAACTCCTTGGTGTCCACATCTCTGCAGACCTCTCCTGGTCAGTCAACGCCACGGTGCTAGTCAAGAAGGCCCAAGCAGTGGCTACACTTCTAAGGGTGCTCAGGAAGGAGCAACTAAACACCCCACTGCTGGTGACCTTCTATAGATCCACCATCGAGAGCCTGCTGACCTATGCAGTGACAGTGTGGCACGCCAGCTGCACAGAGGCAGGCAGGAAGAGATTACAGAGGGTGGTAAACGTAGCAAAAAAAAATCAGTGGCTGTCCCCTGCCCTCTTTGTCTGCCATCTATAACTCCCGTTGTCTCAGCAGGGCCAGAAACATCTTGAAGGACATCAGCCACCCCGGTTACCATCTTTTTAACCTACTCCCCTCTGGCAGGCGCTTCAGATCCATACGGGCCAGAACAAACAGACACGGGGATAGCTTCTTCCCCAAAGCCATCACCATACTCAACTCAAAACATGCACAAAACTAATTTGCACTGACTGTATCATCATTCTCTGGCTGTCTGTCTGTGTCACCCAGTGCAGTGTATTTAGATTAGATTATATTAGATTAGATAGAACTTTATTAATCCCTCGGGTGGGTTCCTCTGGGAAATTCGATATTCGAAATTCGATTCGATTTATATTACGTGTATAGTTATATTATTGTATTTTTTTTATAATGTGTTAAGCACATGTGCACCTTTATGGAGCCGTTTTAAATCTCATTATACCAGTATAATGACAATAAAGGCTTTCACTTCACTTCCTAACTTAACCCATGGAGCTCTGTGGGAGTTTATTTTGAAGCTTTGTAATATTGTGTGTTTTACTGTATTTCAACTCTTTTATTCACAATATCGCATCAAAAACATGAAACTTTTTAACAGTCTAACAGATGTCTAGAAAAAAAGGAATAAATCATTACGTTCAGCTTTTTCATCCTCGCCAAAGGAGGAACGCTTTCTCAATATACCATTTTTTTTTTACTGTATGTATATATTTACATATTTAAAAGTTAATAAGTAAAACATTTGTGGTGCAGCACAACAGATAAAAATTCACATGCAAAACACGCGAAGATCCCAGATATGAAACTCTAAAGTCAAAATGTGCACAATGATGTAAAATGTTAAAAGATTATCCTTCTGTTTCTCTGTGGTGGCAGGAGCAAAGGAGTTTTACTACCAGACAACTTCAAGCACATAATGCAGACATACACAGAGATTACAACATTATTACCGAAGGAAGAAGAGAGCTGCTGGTTTTAAAGAACTCTGAACAACCAGCTACACGCATCACGCTGTACTAATACTTAATTGTAGGCAGCATGAAATTGAAATACAAGTAAAGCACTTCAAAACTGCATCGTGTACTGTTGTTGTGTCTGCGTGACACCTGAAAACACTCGGGCAGTGCAAACTAGCCTGTGTTTATCTATTATTTGAAATCCGTTACTATTTTATTAGAGCAGCTTACGCTACTTGTGTTGGTCTTTTACTGCCCTGCAGGATGGTGTCACTGTGCGTATGTGCAACATCTGTAATCTGCAAAGTGACTATTAGCTGTGGAGCAGAAAGCACACTTACCTTTTGAAATGTGCTGAAGAAGAATGCGCATACATATGTGTGTGTGTGTGATATGTAAATGAAGAGAGCTCGATACTGCAGTATTTACTCTGTGGGAGTTTTTTATGCATTTACGTTACGCAGCTGTTACGGGTTTGTTCTCCCTTTCGTAGTTACCTTTGGTCGCTTCCACTTGACCCCGGGCTGCATCTCCAGCTCTCCCATGGGGAAGTTAAAGTCCACGAACAGCCCGCTCGCCGGGCTCACTTCGCCGCTCTCCGGCGGTATGCCCCCGCTCAGAATTTCCGCCAGCCAGCGGCGGGACTGCGAGCCCATTAGCTCGTCGGAGCACACCGAGTCCACATCGTCCTCCGGCGGCGGCAGGGAGCTGTCAGACGATACACTCAAAGACTTTCTCATGGTGAACATTAACCGTGCTCTACCTGACTTTCGGCGCTCTTTCCTGTTTATAAGGTGCACAGATAAGCCACGCCCCCTGATAAATCCGCCCAGGTAGATGCTCACCTGGGCGGGAAAAACAGTCCCGGAGGGTTTTTATTGCGTTGCGTGAGACAGTCCCAGATGTGTTCAGTCAGTAAAGGCGGAAAACCCGCTGAAGGTTTCCAGGATTTCCTCAGTGGAGAGGCCACAGGAGCATTACCAATACACACGCGTGTGAAAACTAGTGTCCAATTCCAGTAACTGTTACAAATCTTACAAATTTTGCCACAGACTGTGAAGTTAAAACTCAAGTGCCTTACACCTTATCTACCAGCAGGGGGCGCCTCCTGAAAGTGGGAAAAGAAGCCTAGACTGTTTAGATATCTGCAGAAAATGTGAAATTGTGCTCACTTAACCTTTGACCTTAGTTAACACTTTCCAGATATCTTTATGGGCCATTTACTCCTTGCAAATATTATTAACTGACACTGACTCTTATTTTGTAAATGACTTCTCACACCATGTTAAAGACTATTATTAAAGTTACTCACAATACTTGAAATGTGCAATTCCCTTGTATTCTTATTCCTATTTATCCCTTTTGTATACGCAGTATTTATATACGTCTCTGTAGTTACATATGTGTAACTTCTGTCGGTGCTGTGCTATTGGAAACCGAATTTCTTGGAGGAACCCACCCGAGGGATTAAAGTTTCATCTAATCTAAGATGGTGACATCAATAAAACCCCACTTGAGGCTTTATAACGGGAACTTTACAAACCAAAAGGTGACTGACATATTTTACAGACTGTAATGTTATCAGTGGTCCTTGATGCACTCTAACTTTAGACTAACAAATCGCATTTCTCACCCATGAATTTGAGATTTTAGTAGTGATGAGGAAACCTCTGTGTAGAACACAAAGCTGCTGAGCGGGTGAACAATAAGTCACCCAACTTCCTCTTACACCATCACACACTCAACACACAGCAAACCTAAAATTACAACACCTTCACCACAGGATGACTAAGTAGCAGCTTTAAGACTCCTTAAGGCTTCCCAACAGCTCTCAGCCAACGCCCTGATACCGTTTAGGAGAACAGATCAAAAATCAATCAATCAAGAAGCAAACGCAGACAGGCTGGAAATGATAAATTACTTTTATTGAGAAAACTTGTGATTATGAAAACTAATGACCTGTCTGACTCCATCCTAACTGCTGCGTGTGGTTGTTTGTGTGTGAGTGTATTTATGCGTTTCCATCACTGAGATGTGGCCATGATGCTGGATACACCTGCAAAAGGAAAACAAAGGGAGAGCAGGGAAAAGAGAAGGAAATGAGGCATGAATATGAAATCTCTGACTTCACTTCCAGTCACAGTGAAACAAATAAAACACAAAAGACCTGCAAGGACCCGGGTTTGCCAGGCCTACGAGGGGGTGGTGGCGTGCATTGTCTTACAGTAATGAGTCTTACTTAACAGAATAAACAAATGGATTTTATGCTGATACAAATGAGATCCCTCTCTAAAAAAAACATTTTTTTAATTACAACCCCGGCGATTTTGCTTTTGTAAAACAACACAAGTAGTTAGAACAATGCGGCGTTCGAGTGGTTTGACTCTCGGTGGGTTTTTTTGATTAGCTGTGACTTCTCAGCACTAATACGCGCAGCAGCAACACTCACTCTCAAAGTCGATCTTCTCCACGATGTTCTTGGGCTTGACGCTCTCCTCCTGGTTGAAGATGAAGATCTGTCCATCCTCGTTCTCCGTCCAGCCGTACTTGTTCATCCACACCTTCACCTGCGTGTCTGCACACACAGAAAACAGAGGTTCACACAGATTTACCACCAACATGGAGTCCAATCGTCCGCTTTACTTTAAAGACGGCCGATTTATGTTGAGCTGTGCCCATTAGAAGCTTCTGTAGCTGCTGATTTAACAGATGCGCGTTGTTACGTGTCACACAGTCAAAACAACTTATAGTCTTTAAATATCAAAGGTTGATTGCACTGAGCCGTCTGCCAGGTTTTTACACGTGTGTGTCAAAGGTCTTACCCAGCGGGTCTCCGAGCATCTCGGCCAGTAAGCGGCGATCGATGGTCTGGTAGGTGATGCCCACAACATGGCAGATAACTAAACAGAAAACATTCGAGTTTTTATCATGTTCAAACAGTTTCATGTGGTTTATTCTCAGAATTTGCATCACTGCACTGTGTGGGCGTGTCTGTGTCTGAGGTTGTTCAATTAAACCAGCTGTTTGTGTTCAGTGTAGTGGCGTGCTGCCCAACGTGCTGAGTCAGAGGACGATACTCACACTTGCGCACAGAGTCCTCAAAACCAGTAATGCCATCGATGAGCTCTCTGTTCTCCTCTAGACTCGTCTGTCCAGGACGGGACGGGACAGAGAGGAGAGGAAACAAACATCAGCACGAGAAAACCAGAAAAATCGCAACACAGAAATCAGGAATGTCCTGAAAGGCAATTAGGATTAAAATGATAATAAAAATTGTTTTTAAATGTGCTTCAAAAGCATTTCGACAAATAGAAGCAGAATACTTCATTCAAAGAGCAAGTTGGGCCGAAAACAAACTACTTAAGAAAGATTAGGACACAATTCATTCATTCAGTTCACACTAAAACGAAGGGAACAGCAGCAGGCGAGGTTTGAGGGAAAGATGAGCACCGATGACTCCGGCAGGTCGGAGATCCGTTTTGGTGATTAATGTCAATTTTAAGTAGAAGCAGGAGGACGGGACACAATTTTTAATGTGTGTCCACATTTTTCATTCCATTTTTTTTTAAATGCTAACATTGAGAGCTTGACAAAACAAATTTCCCACGTGTGGGACTAATAAAGGTTATCTTATCTTATCTTGTTTCTATGGTCAACCAATCAACGCACTCTAGCGTCTGGACCAACCACTTTGACTTGCCCTTTGAACTCTGCTGCTCCTGCTGGGAAAGGAGACGCTAAAAAAAAAAAAAGAAAAGCAGAAAACAGCCTAAAAGCTGAATTCTACGAGCTACTTTGTTGCTTGAGAAAAAAGGCCATACTAATAGTTTCTGGAAACCATGTGTCCTCAGCACAGCCCTTCAGCTGATGGCCCTGTTGAGGTTTTATTGTGTTTCTCTTACATGGATGCAGAGATTATGTGCATGTGGTTTAGTGTGAGTTTCGTACCCAGAAGCTCTGGAAGTGGCACGTCTCCAGCAGGTTCCCCAGATAGAGGATCTGTCTGATGGGCCGCTCCTCCTGCTGCGACACAGTAGTCAAGGAAATGCCCCCCTGACCCCAACACAGAGCCAAGCTCCGCCACCAGCACCACCCTGATCTGTTTATACACAGCCCTGCACAAAGATTCTCTAACATCACCAATACAGCCTTAATCAGAGAATTTCTGATATAAGCAAGAACTGCCACTCGATAGACTTCCTGTTCCAAAGGGAGCGCTCTCGAGGTACTCCACCATGAACAGGGCCCCATGGAGCTGAATACTGTGTGTGTGTGTGTGTGTGTGTGTGTGTGTGTGTGTGGGGGGGGGGGGGGTTGCATCTAAAATAAATAATAACTCATAGTGCTTTTAATCTTTTTGGCACAGATATTTTTTTTCTTCCAGTAATTTATAACAACAAACATTTAACACCTACAGAAAATTCTGATTTCACATTGTTAATGACCTGCATGGACGTGGAATTCAGACAACATATCAATACTATTTCAACTTTGTCTAGAATGGGAGGAAATAATTATTTTAGCTGGTTAGCTCAATTCACTGAGGATTACATTGGGTATAACAGGAGGTGGACCTCCATCAGGCACAATGGAGATATTTCTACTGCAGCAGTGTAAAAGGATTAATATTCATACTCAGCAAAAAAAAAAGAAAAAAAAAAGATGTCTGTCCAAAGTGGGACAGAAGTATGAACTTCTAATCAACTTCTTAAAGTTTCCATAACTCCAATCTGCACACACACACACATTCAGAGAACCTGTCACATATAAATCTCCCAGAATGCAACGCTCAGAGAAAAAGCACCAAAAGGATACATGTGTCTGGTCGATCATGCACTTGCAGAGTGTGAAGTCGGTGTGTGGCAGGTTGGTCAGCGCCTTCAGCAGAATCTGTGAGGTCACTTGAGTCTGGAAGTATGCTGGATTAAACTGGTACCTGCACAGATGTCAAGATTAGAGTCATCACCACTCAAACATCAAGGTATCCAACAGGTAAATCAAATAAAGACCATTCTGGTATATTCCTAAGAGCTGCCTCTGTCCCCAAATTATTTAGAGTCGGTAATATTTTTAGCAGTGTGTAAAAGTCGCTTTCTTTCCTACCGAAGGAAAATCTGCTGCTTCCTGGAGCCGACATCCAGCAGTAGAGGCAGGCTGGCAGAGACTGAGCTGCCTTTGTTTTATGATCAGAATCAGGCCATAGTCAGGGCTTGACTCCCCTATTGGATAAAACTTCCTCCACCTATTTTTTCCCCCTATCATTACATTTTTCCCTTTATTTATAAATTTAAAAAAATCCAGTGTCTTAAAGTCGAATAGCTGCTGTTTGGGTAACTTATGTAACTTACAGCTTGAGCACAGCAAGGTTTGCTTCCAGGTCGTAGGCATTTTCTCTCGCTTGCGTCTCCACGTAGCGCTCCAGCGTTGCAAGGTTTTCTGGGTTGTACCTGTGAGGGGAGATGAGATTATTATCCATAAATAAAAGCAAATGTTTCAGTGCTTTTTTTTTTCATTTATGTGCTTATAAGCTTAAAATATGTTTGTCGAGAGTTGCACTACATCTTCAGGATAACCCTGATTCTACATTGGGTTCCCATGCTGTGGAAGAGGTCATGCCATCCCAGTGGCCCTGATATTGTCTATTATGAATACTCTGGAGATATTCATCCTAGACCAGCCCCGGCACGTGATCAGCCCACGGATGGATCCCTCTGCAGTTTATCTACCAGCCCAGACGAGGACGCCAGTCTCTACCTGCTCAAACAGGTCTACAAAGCTAGCGAGCATTGTGAGAGTTTTTGTGTATTGTTTTTTTTTTTACTTTTTCAGTGCCTTCAAAACCATCAAACCAACCGTACTTGATATCAAACTAACTGGGCTCAGCTGCATGCTTCCCTGGATAGTTGAAACCACAGAGTGTGTGTCTGCAGCACTGTATGCCAGACAGCGTGGCTAGCGAAATTCAGACACTACTGGACAAATATTCGCAGGTCCTCCGTTCAAACTGGAAAGCAACAGGAGCACATTTAGCAAAAGATAATCCAGCACAGAACACCATGAGAAATCCTTCCCACCTGTGGCCAACAAACTTTACGTCTCCTCCTTATGACATCTGGGCTTTCTTAAATCGCCATATCTTATTTGCACCTTACTTTTTCCCTTGTTTTTTTTAAATATAGCGTTTACAATTTCCTGTCTTTCACGTTTATATCTTAACTGGGCCTCTATAACAGGGGTCCCCAATCCCAGTCCACGAGGGCCGGTGTCCCTGCAGGTTTTACATGTGTCCTTGATCCATCACAGCTGATTTAAATGGATAAATGACCTCCTCAACATGTCTTGAAGTTCTCCAGAGGCCTGGTAATGAACTAATCATGTGATTCAGGTGTGTTGACCCAGGGTGAGATCTAAAACCTGCAGGGACACCGGCCCCTGCTCTATAACAAAGCAATTGTCTTGGGTTAGTAAGGTATTATGATTACAAATTAGTGATCATTTCAAATCATAGACGGTGGAAAGGTCCACCAGTTGAGCCTCAGGTGACAACAGCTGCGTAAATGGTTAATTTTCTGTGTGAAAGCAGAAAATGAACCCTGGGCTGATGAAAACAATCCTATTCATGCAGTAAATGACTTCCTTTGTGTGAAATATCTTTGATCACCGCTTTTAACCTGAATGAACCGTTAATGTCCATCTAATGAAAATGAGTAAACAACAATATACCGCAGAAGCCAGGGTTTCTCACCAATACAAATTGTCTACAGTTCAATGGCGCAAACCCGGCTAATGCTAGCAGCTGTATAAATCCAACACGAACATTAAACATATTTTATCCAATATTTGTTAACTCTGACTTATTATTTCTTTAATATAATGTTGGTGTAATTAACCAACAATAAAACTCGTTTAATGAGGCATCAAGCTGCCCTGTATGGGCTAGCCACCACTGACTCACTGCACCAAACGTTAGCTTGCGATATTAGCAACCAGGCTAAGCTGTTAACTCAGTCTGCTGTTGTTCTTTGTACCTGTCGATTCCTCTGAGAAGCTTCCCCACGTTCGCCCTCATCTGCTCGAAAGACGACGCCATTTGGTCCAAACTTTTACTTGGTTTTTTTAAGCTAAAAACCCGAATTAACGCCGCACGTGGGCCGCAAAGTGAAACGGCACCGGGGCGGAGGGAGAAAAAGGTCGGACCGGAAGTGTTGATGGACCGGTACGCTAACCGTAATGCCGGAGCAAAGCCCTGTGGAAAGTCGTTCCGTGAACTTTGTCCGTCATAATTTTCATAAACGTTTCAAAAACATATGTTTGGTCCGATCGGTATTTTAGCAAAAGTAAAGCTAGTATCGGCACTCAGCAGGCGCCTCATCCAGGCGTTTTAAACATTGTCTAAATAAACAAATAAATAAATAACACATTAAAAAAAATAATTACATCACTAAAAAACTTCATTGATCGCCAAACAACAGAAAAAGACCTTTCCTGTTTGAAACTGAAACTACTACATGAACTGCGTGGTTCTTCTACTTTTGACTTTAATTTTCCGCATATACTTTTACATAACAAGTACAGTTAGGAAAACTTACTGCTCTCTACAGGGGCCGCTGCAGCAGATCTGCTGCCTTTTTAGGATCCTTCCTCTTTTCCTCTTGCCTGGCAGCTCCATCTTCAACATCTTTTGTCCAGTATATCCATTGTTCCTTCCCTACACAAGTCTAAATCTTCTCAGCCTTGCCTCTCTCAGAATCAGAAAACTTTATTAATCCCTAAAGAAATTATGTGGTTACATAATTTCCTTTTCAGATGTCCCTCTGATTTAATTATCTTTCTGTCTATCTTCAGCGCAACCTCCTGTTTCTTTTTCATTTCCACTGTCTCCAAACTATACATACTTTGGTGTCTGAGGAGGATGTGCAGAAGTGCTTCAGACAGGGGAACGCACTGGTCCTGACGGGATTGTCGGTCGTGTCCTCAAGTTATCCGTGGCTCAGCTGGCTGGAGTGTTCACAAATATCTACTGCTCCCTCTCTCTGTCTGTGATCCCAGCCTGCTTCAAAATGGCCACCATCTTCCCTGTACCCATGCTTTGAGAGGCTGGTCAGGAACGTCATCTGCTCTGCACTACCCAAATCAATGGACCAATTTGCATACCACCACAACAGGTCCACTGATGACGCCGTAGCCCTGACACTAAGTACTGCCCTCTTGCACCTGGAGAGAAGAGACACATTTGTGAGAATGCTGTTTGTAGATTACAGCTCAGCATTCAATACCATTCTTTCCTCAATGGAAACTGCAGGATCTAGGACTGAGCAGCTCTCTCTGCAGCTGGATCCTTAACTTCCTGTCTGACAGACACCAAGTAGTCAGACGTGGCAGCATTACCTCATCACCTGCCATAATGAACACTGGTGCTCCACTGGGGTGTGTACTGAGCCCTCTCCTGTACTCACTCTACACCTACAACTGCACGGCCACTAGCAACTCCAACATCATTGCAAAGTAATTGAAAAGTGAGCCCCAGCATCCTCAAAACCTTCTACTGTTGTACCATTGAGAGCATCCTCACTAGATGCATCACTTCTTGATATGGCAACAGCACTACCTACAACCTCAAAGCTCTCCACAGAGTGGTGCGCTGTCCTGAAAGGATAATTGGAGGTGAGCTTCCCTCCCTCTAGGACATCTACAAGAAGCAGTGCCTGACCACAGCAGGGAGGATCATCAAGGACTCCAGTCACTCCAGCCATAAACTGTTCAAACTACTTCCATCAGGCAGGAGGTTCTGGTCATGAACTGGCAGACTGAGAGACAGCTTTTTCCATCAGGCCACCAGACTGCTAAACACTGACCACTAACACTTCATAGACACTTCACTTTCACTTATCGAAACTTAAACTCCATAAACTCCATAAACATAAACTCCATATTGAAAAATATTCATCTGCTGACTTCTGCACATGTTATACATATGTATATACACGTGTATATATATGTATGTATATATATTTGGTATGAATATTTAGTAATGTGCACACATTCTCATATTTGTACATATATTTATGCTTATGTTTCTCATATTTATTATTCGTAGATTTTGTTTTTTATATTTCCTGGATTGTGCACACCACTGTTGCTTGTGAAGCTGCACACAAGAATTTAACTCACATGTGCTGAACCAGTGTACCAGCACACGTGATGTGACAATAAAATTGATTTGATCCACCCACCCACTCCACCCTGTCTGCACTCTCTTTACTGTCTGTTGCCCAGGTATTTAGACCGTCCCTGCTCCTTGCATCTTCACCTTCCCACCTGCCTCCCTCACATTCAAACACATGTAATCTGTCTTTCTTCTACTGATTTCCATTCCTCTTTATGTCCAGAGCATACTTCCACATCTTCAGACGGTCTTTCACTTGCTCCCTACTCTCACTACAGACTTTAGCCAGAATTCCGCCACTTTAAAATTCAGCACGTGTTGCTTGCTAGAACACCTTTAGTGATTTTTAACATCTAATTTAACTAATTTCACCTAAACAGTCTGATGTTACCATCAGAACTATTCATGCTCTGTGTCAGCTGAATACACGACTTTATCTGAGTGTTTTGGACCTGAATAAAATACCTTAATTCAAGGCAGGGGACCAGGAGTGTTATGGCTAATGAAACAAAGCTTTTAGGTCAATTGAGGCTCTTTTGGATAAAAATCATGCAGGTTTCTTTAAATAATTTTTCTCTTAATCCATCAAAAATAATGGCAAAGACTCTCAGTAGTGACTAAACCTCTTTAGTCGTAGATATGAAAACCTAAGATTTAAAATTATTTAGAATTTCCGACATAATGATCGAGCAAATTGAGAACAGCAGAGCATTATTTGAGAAGAGGCTGCATTAAGCATCTATATGCAGTCTTTTCGTTTGCTTTGTATTTTAGATAAACTGTTTACATGACAGACATACTAACAGCTATTATTGCTTATATGTCAGAACTGAGTATATTTTATATAACATATTGATTAACCGTAACGGCTGATGTGTAGTTTGTAAAGTCAAAATCAGGACTAGTGCGCATGCTCAAACCCAGGTGCCGTTAGTTTGACTCGCTACAGTTTGACGCCACCTGAGCATCAATTAGCAGGTTGGAGGAGACTTTTAGTAAGTCAATTTCTACCTAATAACTTTATAATTTATAATTATTAATTCACATTGAGACCACTGTATCAATTAAAAAAACACCCTTTCTGTTTTTCGGGTAGTATTTAAAAGGTTTGTTTGGGTTTACCAACTCACGGCTCTTCATGGATTTGTGGGGTGAGGAGGTCTCAACCAGAGTCGCCATTTTCGTGATAATGACTTCTTCCTCACACCAGGCGCGCCTGCAGAATATTTATAGCGTGTTTAAATCTCAGACAGATGGATTTACGGGAGACTTTTATGAAGTTTGTTGACTCAAAGTATGCGCTAACTTTACTTTGTTGCATGTTAGCGGTAGGATGTTGTCAGACTTTGACTGGTATCTGCTGCTGTCATGTAGAGGGTGTTCTGCAAGGAAAACTCGAGCCAGAACAAAAAGAGAAAGATTTGCGTTAATATTTGCGGTTTGTCACCGAGTGGTTAATTTTTTTCATAATAGCGGAGCATGTAACATAAAGAGTGTAGTTCGCCCTCCGCGCCACCAGAGACCGCTAGTAAAGTTTGTTTTTTCTTAACGAGAAACGTAAAAACATTAATTTACTTTACCAGAAATTTATTACGTTTAATGAAGTTAAAATAACACTCATATTTAGCGTGATAAGCGTGAGTGTTGTCATGAATGTAAACTAAATTTATTATGTTTATTTCTTGTTTTTTGCTTTTCTGCTTCCTATTGGACTAAAGCGTACCACGTGTCTAAGAAGCCAGAAGAAGGTATATTTGCTAAAGCTAGCAGATTCAAATAACATACATCGACATTACACTGGTTATACGTTATCTAATGATCTCATGGTTGCTGTTTTATACGATGGCCTGAAATGGCGAGCGGTTTAGTTTCCGAACCGTGAGTGAGGGAGACTGTGCGGGGAGTGACTCCGTCTGCTCCGACGTATTCCCGGTATCGCTTCTCGGCCTTTTGGCTAAGATCAAGTGTAGTATCTGTTCTTATCAGTTTAATATCTGATACGTCCCCTACCCGGGGACCATATATTAAATTGATTTTTGGAACAGGGAGATGGAATAGGGGCTTGCTCCGTCCACTCCACGCATCGACCTGGTATTGCAGTATTTAGGTATTTAGGTTGGACTATATTTTGATAGATAAAAAGTGTAAAATTAAAGGGGGAAAAACGATTCCGGTTCTACTCACGGATCACCAGGCGGTAGAGGTGGATTTGGAGATAGAAGGGATGGAATACGGGAAGGGATATTGGAAATTAAATAATGAGGTGTTAAAGGAAAAAGATTATAGGGATAAATTTTTAGAGATCTTCCCTTTATGGGTGAAAGTAAAAGAACTTTATGGAAAAAAAGGGGATTGGTGGGAGGATGTAAAATGCAAGATAAAAAAATTTACGATAGAATATTGTACAGATAGATCTAAACGTAGAAAAGAAGAATTTAATATGTTACAAAAAGAGATAGAACATATTTATGTTATACAAAAGGAGGGGAAGGAAAAAAATGTAGATTTGAAAATTGAAGACTTAAAGATGAGGCAAGAAGAGTTATTAGAGAGGAAGGCAAGAGCAGAAACATATAAATTAAAACAGAAAGAGTATGAGGAAGATGAAAGGTGTTCCGCATATTTTTTTAAAAAGATGAAAAGTAGGGATAAAAGGGGGGTTATAGAGAAATTGGAAAAGGATGGGAAGGAGATTATAGGGAGGGAAAGCATGTTGGGGGTAGTAAAAGAATATTACGAGGATTTATTTAGAAAAGAAAAAGTAGGGACAGAAAAAAGAGATGTTCTTTTGGGGTCATTAAAGAGGAGATTAGTAGAGGAAGATAGGGAGTTTCTGGAAAGGGAAATAACGATGGAAGAGGCATATAAGGTGGTAAAGGGAATGAAGGTAAATAGGGTACCAGGAATAGATGGATTAACGAAAGAATTTTATGAGGTATTTTGGGGAGTGATAGGGTTACATTTGTTGGAGGTCTTTAAAGAAATATTAGAGGGGGAAGAGATGGCGGAGAGTATGAGGACGGGTGTGATTTCGTTATTATTTAAGAAAGGGAATCCTCATTTACTTGATAATTATAGACCTCTCACTATGTTATGTGTAGATTATAAGATTTTAAGTAAGATAATTGCAAATAGATTGGTAGGGGTAATGTCGGATATAGTGGGAAGTGATCAAACATGTGGGGTAAAGGGGAGACAAATTTCATGGAATATACAATTACATAGAGACATACTTGCATATGTAAAGGATAGAAAAATGGCGGCAATCTGTGTAAGTTTAGACCAACAAAAGGCATTTGATAGGCTAGATTACGAAATTTTGTGGGAGGTAATGACTAAGATGGGCTTGGGAAAACAATTTATAAGGTGGGTGAGGATCCTTTATAAAGAGATATATTCAAAAATCAAATTGAACGGGTTCCTCACGGAAAAAGTTCATCAAGCGAGGGGGTTGAGACAAGGGTGCCCGTTATCGGTGGTACTCTATGTATTATATGTTGAACCATTGGCTTGTGCGATTCGGGAGAATAAAAGAGTGAGGGGGATAATGATGCCGGGGGGGGAATGTTTGAAAATATCTCAATATGCGGATGATACTATACTATATTTAGCGGACGACGACAGTTTAAGAGAAGTTGTGGAAATATTAAAAATATATGAAGAAGTTACAGGATCAAAAATAAATAAGGAAAAGACAAAATATAAGTACTTGGGGACGTGGGAAGGTAGAAGGGAAAAATTTGTGATTATACTTTGTGTGAAGGTCCTATGGACATTCTAGGAATTTCTTTTGGGAATAAGGAGGGCGATGCTATTTGGAACTGGAAGGGGAAGATGGCAGAGGTGGAAAGGAAATTACGACTATGGAAAATGAGGAAGCTTACAATTACTGGGAAGGTGTTAGTGATAAAGAGTGAGGTGGTGCCGAAATTATTGTATCTAGGCTATGTGTTCCCGATGCCACAAGTATTTAGAGCACAAATAATGAGGGGAATATTTAACTTTATATGGGGAGGTTACGAGTACGTAAAGAGAGTACAAATGTATCAGGAGGTTGCCGATGGGGGAAAAGGGGTACCGAACATTCCGTTAAAGTTAGATACGATTTTTTATGCAAATGTGTGTACGCTGTTAAAGAAGCCATATATTCATAAATGTCAGATATTGTTATGGTTCTGGTTAGCTATTCCATACCGGTTTTTAATTGGGTGGGAAAATCAGGGGCCGAAGGCAGAGACAAGACCAGAATACTTTCAGAGGATGGTTAAGTGGGGAAAGAGACATATAGAGTGCAGGGAGGTGGATACAATACAAAATCATAAACTTCTGTATAAAAAACTGGTGAGGAATGCTAACTACAACCAGGGGATAGTGAGTTCGGAAGTTTGGGAATACGCACAGGATAAGAGTTATAAGAATGTTTTGAAAGACTTTAATTGGATGCACCTACATAGGAAATTACCTGTAAGGACTACGATGTATGCACATAATTTGGGGAAGTTAAAAGAATGTCCGAGGGATAATTGCACAGAGGAAGAAACGATTGAACACGTCCTATGGGGGTGCAAATATGCAAAAAAGGTATGGGCTGGAATGAAGAGGAGGTATAAGGGACTAGAGGCTTTGACATATGAGGAAATAACTTATCTTAGGCCTAAGGATAAAAAGAAGGAGGAAAATAAAATACGTTGTATGTTGTTATCAATTACAAAACTTAAGATATGGAGGGCAAGACAGGGGTATATAAGGGGGGGGTATGAATGGAAAGAGATGGGAACAATAAAGGATATAGAGAGGGAATTTGAGGGGATATATCGGCATGAATTACAAAGATGGGGAATAGACACGATTAAGGACAGGTGGAAGGATTATTATGAATGATGTAAAAGATGTTTTTGTGAAATATGAAAAGTATTCAATGGAATGTTGAGCAAATGGAAATGTAAGATGGTGTTGTAAGTAAAAATAAAAAAGGAAAAAAAAAAATCTGTTCTTATCAGTTTAATATCTGATACGTCCCCTACCCGGGGACCATATATTAAATTGATTTTTGGAACAGGGAGATGGAATAGGGGCTTGCTCCGTCCACTCCACGCATCGACCTGGTATTGCAGTATCTCCAGGAACGGTGCACCCCCCTAAACATGTGGAAAAACAACGAAAGTTTTACTAGCTGGGTTTATTAGCAGTGTAACTGCAACCAGTCACAATTTTTTGTAGCAAAATACTGGCGACGAGAATGGATATACTTCCTATCCTGCTACACCAGCTTGCATATTCGCCATGCATGAATTAGTTAGAAAAGAAATGACAAGGTCAATGTTTAGTTTGTTTTAGAGTGGTAATGAATATATTAAACAGGAAACTCTATCAATCTATAGAGAATGGCGGTAAAAGTATTCCACATATCCCTTTAAAGTTGGACGTGCTTTATTACAGCAACTTGTACACCTTAGTGTCTCAAAGATATATTCATAAATGTCAAGTGTTTCTCAGATTTTGACTTCCTATTCCTCTGAATTTTTTTAATTACTCACCTTTGGCTGAAGATAAGATCGTGGGATTGCCTGTTCGTTAGATCCCTTTGAAACCTATTGAAAAGACTATTTGCTTGCCTTACCTTATTTACTTATGAAGATATTGTATTTTTTGACATGAATACATGTAAAGAAAGAATATCTGTTGCTAGTAGTGAATTTGATATCTTTGATTAAAGTTAAATTATGGTATACAAGACGAGCTACAACAAAGGATTTTCATAAGTGGGCCGAGAATGGACTCGGTAGAACCACTGGCGCAGATCTTGAGAAGAGACAAAGGGATAAAGGGTTTGGAAATACCAGGGAGTGGCGGACAAGTAGCAAAATGTGTCCTGTACATGGACGATATCAATATTTTGTGTACAGGCCTGTCTTCGGTGAAGAGGACTTTTGAAGCGACTGACTGGTTCGGGAAGGCCTCGGCTTCCAAGCTTAATAAGAATAAGACTCAGGTACAATTTTATGGACCATGGGAGGCTACAGAGTTGACTGGGCTTGAGATGAATCTGACACAAAACGACCAGAGGATTTTAGGGATCAGGTTTGACAAGGAAGGAGGAGGCAAGACAAATTGGCCTGTAATTATAGGGAAAGTGAAGCAACAGCTGGGTTACTGGGGACTGAGAACGCTGACTTTGGTGGGCAAGGTGTTAATCATTAAGGCAGTGATTTTACCCCGACTTCTCTTAGTCAGCTCAGTCTTTATCCCTCCCCGAAAAGTGCTCTTAGAACTGGAACGAGCCATTTTCTACTTCTTATGGGGTTCTAAATGGGAGATACTTAGAAGGGAGACAATGAAGAAAATGAAGGAGAATGGAGGAAAGGGGGTTCCAGACCTGTATCTGTTTGTAGGAAGTCTCTATACGAGCAGCCACCTGAGGCAGGCCACGGCCCGATCGAGTAACCTCAAAACGCAGGCGTGGGTTAGATTTTGGGTGGGGAGCTACTTAAGACAGAGAAAATTGATACCGGTGGATCTAAAAGTGCCTGTCTCTTTTAGTCTCCCCCCAGCCTATGCTGAGCTAAAGTCCTTTTTAGTCTCCTTTAACTTGGAAAATGAAGACTTAAACATTTTAACTAAACACCGGTCTCTCATCTCTGTTGTGCAGGAGCGAGAAGCTGTGACTCCAGTGCGTGGCCTCTCGATTGGTGAAGCCACAGATGTGTGGCGTTTGGTGAGCCGTCCCATTCTTTCGCATAAGCTCCGGGATGTGTCCTGGATGGTGGCTCATGGGATCCTCCCAGTCAGGTCCGTTATGCACTCTCGGGGCATGTCTGCAACAGCCATGTGTCCCCGGCCTGGTTGTGGCGCGCCAGAGACGGTGAGGCACCTGCTCTGGGAGTGCAGCGCTGCCGTAGACCTGTGGGCAATGGCCGGCTCCTCGCAATTCCCGTACTTACCAGCAAGGGAGGTCCTAACAGCACAGTTAGTGCTCTATGGGGTGAGCCAGGGAGAAAAGGCACAAAGGAAAGACTTTGGGAAGCAGTGGCTTACTCTCGCTGCCATCAAAGACGCCATTTGGACCTCCAGAAACTTGCTGGTAAGCAAGCACATGCAGATCCCCCCCGTGACTGCTCTCCGAATGGCGGCAGCAACAATAAAAGAGATCTGTGCTGCAAGCAGCAAGCCGTGGGAGCAGCCACAAAGAAGAATCGCCTCTGTGCCCATTCGGACGGAAGAGCCGGTGCCACACACAGGGAGGTCAAAGCAGCAACGGCCTGGCTCTCCGGGAGAGGCAGGTGGGAAGGAGCAAGGTGGTGAGGATCCCCCCTGAACACCAGGAGCTTGTGAAAGGACGGGACGGCTTTTATAAACTGTTTTTTATCGCTCCTGTGCATTTTCTTTTAAGGAAAGGGTGGGAAGAAATAAAAAGTAATCTTTTAAATTGGGTGGGAATTTGAATTTTATGAGATGACTGTGTTTGGTTTCTATGTTTGAGTGTCAATAAAATTTTTCGAAAGAAAAATCTGTTCTTATCAGTTTAATATCTGATACGTCCCCTACCCGGGGACCATATATTAAATTGATTTTTGGAACAGGGAGATGGAATAGGGGCTTGCTCCGTCCACTCCACGCATCGACCTGGTATTGCAGGTCATAATAATCTGGGTCATAAATTCCGTCCTCTTCATGTCCCAAAGTCAAACGAACAACATCACCGAGAGTTAAAAACTGTCTAAATTCTTTCATCTTTAATAAAACGATCAGCATTGCTGCTTTACCAGGTGTAACTATGAAGTTTAACATCCAGGCATCCATGAAAACAGAATTTATTACACTTAACGAAGTTAGAAGCTAGCAGGAAGTTAGCTCGCTAGTTTCGCTAGTTACCTAAGCATGATATAGCATGTTCTGACTGAGAGATTTCTGAAAAAATTAAAACGTACAGCTCTGCTATCACTTCCAACATACATGAAGACAGGAAACTAAACAGCAGTGACGTTTGTAGGGTTACTGAAGTTGGGCTAGCTGGTTTATAATGATGTGCTACGTGATCGCTAGCGACACAGCTATGTTAGCATAACACACACAGTGAAGCTGGACGAATCAACACTAACACTTTTCCACTCGATAAAAGTTAACGTGAAGGTTCCTGATGGTTAGAGACAAATGCAATCGCATGGCAGGATGCTGTAAACGGACCAAACTTCAGTCAGGAGAACAACTGAGATAATCCATCCACAATACAAGGTTAGTAAATAATATACTGCAACAACACAGGAATAGAGCAGCTGTGATAGAATACAGCATTAATGAATCAATGGTACAGAAGTGGAGGAAGCAAGATAAATAAAGTTGAATAAAGTTTGATTTATCTGAATGCTTTGTTTCGCTTAATGTGCCTTATAATCCCGTGCACCTTATGGTCCGAAAATTACATATTTAACTTTTTTATTTGGCACATCACAGTATAATGTAGCAAAGCACCTCTTTTTAACTTCAGTGGATATTATACATGGTTATGCTCAGGATATGTCAGCCCATTTCTACTGGAAATGCCTTTTCGTTAAACTTTCACTGTTACATTTTTATATAGCTGTAATGCACATAAAAAAAACAGCTGCTTGTTTGAGTGAAAATAAATGGATGGGGTTTTTTGCGCTAGTAAACTTGTGGAGTTGTATTTTGTCTCGTGTCAATTACATCGTCAGTTATATCGTTATCGCAAATTTTCAAATATATATCGTGATAAATATTTTTGGCCATATCGCCCTGCTCTAGATGGAAAGTTATATTCCCAGATGCTCAAAAGAAATAAGATGTAAAATGAGATCCTTTAAGTGACTCGTTGACAATGTAAGGGATAACGGACAGAGACCTGTCAATATCAAAATATAATTAAAATCAGGGAAATACGTCAGCAGTGACCGTGGTCCACTTGATCCAGTGACTACAGTTCCAAGCAGATTACAGATACTGGGGTTTGTTACTCATCTTAAGACAAAATTCCGATAAGCATGCCAACTTTTGTAGGCCTTCATCTCGCTTCCAATATAATTTGAGGGGTTGTTGATATTATAACGATATGAATTGTGTGGCATATGTCAGGAAGAATGCTGGCGTTACACTTCGCACTCGGAAGGTGTAAGTAAACATCCATCTTCTCTTTAATAGATTTTAAAGAAACCAACAGGTCATCTAAAGTAATATTAGTTTCTAAGTCTTGTTTTGTTTTGTTTTTTTTCAAATATCTGGTGGAACTTTTATGTCTAAAAAATCAGTCCAAAGGTCCTCTGACTATCAAAATCTACATCCTCCTCTTGAAGGAGTTGAGCACAGTGTGAAGGTGTCTCAAAATCTCAGATCTAACCCCATCACATCATAAAAGTGAGCGTTCCCACTCCAGGACAATAGGGGGCAGCAGGAGTAGGACAGTCAGCTGTCCAGCAGGAGAAGACAAAAGAACAGGAAGTGGTTGTGCTGTTAGCAGAAAACGTGTGTGTTTTGTGTGTTGTTGTTGATTTTTTTCTTCCTGAGCATCAAATGTGAATCAAACAGTTTTCAGCTGCAGTTTGATTTAACTTGGAGTTACTTGAACTTCCTGTTTGTTGGTGGATTTAAGGAGGTTAAATTGATTAACTATTGTGATCTTTCAATTAGCTTTTGTTGTGCAGATGCAGCAATGCATGATGGGAAAGACTCCCCGTATTTTATTAAAACGAAATAACCTGATGTGGCTCTGTTGGAAGCTCCTTCCTGTGTATATAAATAGTGTGTAGTCCCAGCCTCCTGCAGGCTGTGTTTGTGTTGATTGTGAGATTGTGAGCACCGTGAGTGTGCAGGGTTTGTGTGTGAAAGAGTCCCCCATGTGTGAGGTGAACAACTCATACTTACCTGGCAGGGGAGATACCATGATCAAGAAGGTGGTTCACCCAGGGCGAGGCTCAGCCATTGCACTCCGGTTGTGCTGACCCCTGCGAATTCCCCAAATGTGGGAATCTCGACTGCATAATTTCTGGTAGTGGGGGACTGCGTTCGCGCTCTCCCCTGATCACATGTTCAAAGAAAACAGAGGAAGCAGATACTGAGGCAGTGTCCTGCTGTTTATTAAGGCTCAGAAATCTCCGTTGTTGTGTTATTTGAGGAAGATGTTAGTGAAAGCTTTGTGCTGCACAGTCTTTTCACTGAAGTCCTTTGTGCACTGTGGAGCACACTGTCACCTCCCGAGTGTTCATCCACTTAACAAACAGCAGCTTCTTTTCTAATCCAGGGCCCTGTTTCAGGAAGCCGGTTTAGAAAACTCAGAGTGAAAAACGATACGCAGGGTTGAGTAACCCCGAACTGTCCAACTCGGAATATTCGGTTTCAGAAAGGCTGATAACAATTAGTTCAGTCAACGCGGAGTTGCTTTAACCCCAAGTGAAGCGCGCGGACGAGGATACATAAAGCCCTGATAAGCGGAGCACAGATTAAGCGAGTCACCATGGAGACGGAGGGAAAGAAGGCGTGATCAATGTATTTTACAGCGCTTGAGGCCGAAATTCTGATGGCAGCATATGCCGATAACATGCAAATTCCGCGGAAAAAAGTAACACAGCGACAGCTGCAAAAGACAGGGAGCATGCATGGCAAAACATAGCCGACAGAGTCAATGCGTGAGTGTTAATTTAAACATTGATCTAGGGATTTCCACCCATTTAACACGTTATTTTATCATATGTTATTTTATTTGTTATTTTATACATTTTATTTTGTGACGTGATGTGAGCGCAGGTGCAACCCAACAGGCCCCAAACGTTCCTGGCAGCAAGTAAAAATGAAATATAAAAATATAGTCCAAACAGGTAAGGTGTAATTGTATTATGAGCCATAGTGCTTGGTCTGTTTGTCCCATGTAAATCAATTGCAGTTAGAGGCTACATTAATTTTCTTTCTGTAAGCACTTATTGAAATTATCTGAGCACATTACAAGTACATATTTGCTTACTCTGTATGCTCAAATGTGACCCGTTATAGCCAACAGAAAAAAAGCGGAGGCCCGAAAAACAGGTGGGGGTCCTCCACCACCACCACCACTCACAGAGGCTGAGCAGTTGGCCCTCAGCCAAAACAGTGGGCGCCCTGTGGCCGAAGGCATCTCTGTGGGGACATCCTCTGAGTCAATAACCCCGCAAGACACAAGTGCCTACATAGGGGGTAAATTCAAAATAATACATGATGTGCATACATCCTTTCTTCACAGTCACCTTTGCAGTGCTACTCATTCATTTGATAAACTCTTTACCATAATGGATTATTTTGTAGTGAAGTTATTTTCCTACTGATTTTGCCTTCCCTCAGTCTTGGTTGTCTTTGAGAGCATAATGACAATGAAGTGTAAGGTGCTTGGTATGTTTGTTAATTGCCATTTGGTCCCTTGTAAGTTATAAGTGACCTGTATAAACCTCATATTCTATCAGTTGATGGTGATGGTGTACTGCATCTGGTGCAGCCTCCTGTTGAGCCAGACCAACATGCAGTTGTGAGTAATACTCCACAGATTATATGAGTTTACAGTAGAACAGCAATGTTGTTTATTTCTTTACTACAGGAAAATAATGAAGAAACATTGACAGCTGTTACAGAGGAGGAAGCAACAGAGACACTTTATGAGGTTTACATCTTTTAATACTTTGTGTACAGGAAACACAGGCGACCAATAAAGCCAGTTGAACAAAAAATCTGTTTATTCTTCTTTCAACATGTTGAGGTGATGGGTCAAAAGAAATGATTGTGACATATGGTGTCTCTGACTGCGCTTCCATCTTGTATGTCCGTGGGAGGGTCAGGATGTTCATGGTTTGGATCACTGCTGTTTGGTTCAGAAGGACAGTGTTCTCCTCTAATTGTGGCAATGTTGTGAAGAATCACACATGCCACAATAATGTCACATGCCCTTTCTGGGGTGACCCTGAGTCTTTGCAGGCACTGGAACCGGGCCTTAAGCATTCCGATAGTCATTTCAACTCTGGCTCTTGTCCTGCAATTAGCCAGATTATATCGCTGCTGTGGGCCTGGTTCAGGGTCAGAGTAAGGGGTAAGCAAATAGGGTAAACATGGATACCCCCTATCACCAAGCAAGTAGCCAGTGAACTCTCCTAAGACAGAAGGATACACTTCAGTTCAAATGTCCCTGAAGCAATTGGTCTTTATATATTTTAAAGTATTTTCAACTCACCATGTCCAAATTTTGTGCTCAGTGTACATTCACGGAATATTTGTGAGTCATGGACAGAGCCTGGCCACTTGGCTTCCACATTTGTGATAATGTTGGTAGCATCATATATGATCTTCACAGTGCAGAGAACACAAATTAGCATCCATTACTATAATGAAATAATTTGTTAGTTTGAAATGCTACAGGGAACTATGTACCTGTACATTAATGCTGTGGAAAGACTTCCTGTTCACATAGTCTCCTTCATTTACTGAAGGAGCAATGATTGGAATGTGAGTGCCATCTATACAGCCAATCACGCCTGGGAACCCTGAAAATAAATGTAAAATTTAAGTAGTAGTTCAAGTATCACCACATCATGAATTGAGTTTTGTTCATCCTGCTACCTGCAATTTTGTGGCATCCCTCTTTGATAAATCTTGTGGGTCTGTGACCGGGGAACACAAACGAGTACAGGAGACGTTTCAGTGCAACTGTAACATTCCTGACTGCCCGACAGACGGTAGCCTTGGAAACGTGCTCAGCGTCACCAATATTATACAGAAAGCTCCCGTTTGCAAAAAAACGGAGTGCGATACAAATAATATGTAATGAACTGAGAGCATGTCCGCGATGTGTCACATGCGTAATATATGGCCTGAGGATGTTATCCAAATAACTTATAGATTGTGCTGAGAAACGGTAACGTTCGCACAGAAAATCATCAGGAAATGATAAAATGTCCAAACGCGCTCTGATCACTCTCTCCCGGCGGAGAGCTCTGCGGAGAATTTGGGCTTCAACATCTACTGGCTCTTCGAGGTAGGGGCACGCCATGTCTGACACTTCCTACTGTCAGGTTTCTGACAAAGAGGCGGAGACAGTCAGGGTTAGTTGAAGTAAACCTGCTAGGGGGCAGGTTAGCTTCACGGCGTGTGTCGTCATAGTGACTCACTCAGGCTGCAGCTGAACTCGCTTTGTGAAACCGAAAACCCAGAGTTTTCGTTAACTCAGGGTATACTTACTCAGTTTTTCCACTAAACCGGCTTCCTGAAACAGGGCCCAGGGCAGCTCGTCCCTCTCAGTCGTGTTAGGAAAGTCATTTTTGTCCATGTGCAGAAAGACAGCCTGTTTTTTCCCTTTTCTTTCCTCTAATGGTTCCACAGCAGCCAGCATGTGTGTTATGCAGATTGTGGAAGAGGGCAGGGCTGGTAGAACAGTTAGCCAAAGTGTAGCCACCACCGAGCAAAGAAAATGGTTTAAAGATCTATGACAGACGAGCAGCTCAGACCATAACTTATGTTGACCTCACTCTTTCCTGTGTACACAAAAAACTGTCACGTGTGAGCCGGTGCCCAATCAGCTCGAACAAACCGTTTGTATTCACACTTTGTGGGCTTGTCCCTCATATACGACTTCATGCCACTGGTAGCCTTACATGCCACCATCCTTTAATCTGTGCAGATGTTTCTACAAGGCTGAAATGAGCTTTGCAGGTAGTGTAATGTGATCATAGAGTGGATGTTCAGTCTGATTATGACAGAAACTCATCTTATTCCTTCTTTGCTGTCGTTTACACACAAGGAAGCTCTTAGAATATGTGTGTGCAATAAACAGTGTTGTTCCTGCTCCGGGACAGTAGGGGGCAGCAGCAGGAGGAGAGTGAACTGTTCAGCAGCACATAACAAAGGAACAGGAAGTGGTTGTGCTGTTAGCAGAAAACGTGTGCGCTTTATGCGTTTTTTCCTTTTTTCTAAACATCAGACGTGAATCAAACAGTTTTCAGCTGCAGTTTGATTCAACTTGGAGTTACTTGAACTTCCTGTTGGTTTGTTGGTGGATTTAAGGAGGTTAAATGGATGAAAAATGTTGATCTTTCAGTTAGCTTTTGTTGTGCAGATGCAGCAATGCATGATGGGAAAGACTCCCCGTATAGTTTAAACTCAATAACCTGATGTGGCTCTGTTGGAAGCTCCTTCCTGTGTATATAAATAGTGTGTAGTCCCAGCCTCCTACAGGCTGTGTTTGTGTTGATTGTGAGATTGTGAGCACCGTGAGTGTGCAGGGTTTGTGTGTGAAAGAGTCCCCCATGTGTGAGGTGAACAACTCATACTTACCTGGCAGGGGAGATACCATGATCAAGAAGGTGGTTCACCCAGGGCGAGGCTCAGCCATTGCACTCCGGTTGTGCTGACCCCTGCGAATTCCCCAAATGTGGGAATCTCGACTGCATAATTTCTGGTAGTGGGGGACTGCGTTCGCGCTCTCCCCTGATCACATGTTCAAAGGAAATAGAAGAAACAAATATAATTAGGGCTGCTTGATTATGGCAAAAATGATAATCATGATTATTTCCAATGAAATTGAGATCACTATTATTTCACGATATTTATTTAACAATAACAATGCATTGAATAATTGCTTTAAAGATTGTCAAAAAATAATATAAAATAATGTGCATATTCTGATAACCGTGCAAATGTTTGCAATATAAAAAAAAAATGTAAACATTAATGTTTAGTGAACTTCAAACTACTGCATAATATTTATGCATATAAATAACCAAACATCAAGGCAAGCTGTGTAGCCACACAATGCACAATTGCATCAAACTGACATTGAGGTATGTCAACTAAAGTTGCTGCCTGAACAAAAATAAAATTAAACACTGAAAGTAGTACCTTTTATAAGAAATAAATAAAAACTAGTAGGCCCGAGTCCCATACAATCTCAAAATGGCTCAACAAAACATGGTTCCTGCAACCTTTCAAAGGTTTTTAGCCAAAAACACCAGCCTATTGACATGATCAGGCTTCAGGGATGCACGCAGGCAGTTGACAACATTTCCACCAGTACTAAAGACCCTTTCTGATGAGGCACTTGTGGCTGGGATGCAAAGATATTTCTTTGCCAGGATGGAGAGTCGTGGGAAGAGGTTCTGTGATAGCTTCCACCACCCCAGTGGGTCTTCCTCTGTGTCCAGGGTCCCTGCCTGGAGGTAGGCCTGAAGCTCAAAAGCTATGGCCTGGTCCAGTTGAAGAGCATGTTCTGCACCTGGAGCTGTGCTGTGAGGGGCCTTAAAGAAGCTGCTTAGGCCCTTTTTTCTCTTCTTTTGGTTTGATGCACCATCATCAGCAACCTCCGTGTTACCAACGGGTGTCCCCATCACTGCAGCCTCCTTTAATGGGACAAATATAAAATGACAGCAACACAGAATGAGGAACCAGTTTTATCTGTCTCGGGTTTGGCATTCTAAAATACAATCCTTAAATAATTACTATAAATTCATAAAGTCATCATCTTGCTCAGCCAAGATTGAGTTGTTAATAGGTGGAGTGTTGGTTTTATTAAAGACACACTCACATATTTCTCTCCAGAAAGTGCATCAGTGAATTCAACCAGAGGTCCCAAGGTCTTGTTGATGGCCTCAAGGACATGAATGTCCTGCCATGAGGGGATGAGGTGCCTGGTTCCTTTGTCTTGGGAGAGGACATGGGCAATGGCCTTCTGCTGCTCAAGGACTCTGGAAACCATGGCCTGCCTAGATCCCCATCTGGTTGGACATTCAGTCTTTAAGGAGTGGTCTGGCAGTTTGAGGTCTATCTGTGCCCTTTTCAGCTCTCTCTTTTTTTTCCAACTGAATGAAAAGGTGCTGACCACTTTTTTGCAGACCCCCACTGCACGCTCAATCCTGTGATCTTTCATGGCTCTTTCTATAAAAACATAAAAAATATAAACAAGCATTATCAGGATGATGATTGTCATTTCCTTGAGTGTGAATGAATAAGAAAAAGTGATGGTAGCTTATTTATGTGTTTGTATAATTCATAGAAAATGTGTATGACTGTGAGAATGAATAAAAGTATCTCTGAATTTAAATTGTTTTTTATTTATTATATTCATTCGAAGCATTATGTTGTATACTTGTTGAAAGAAAATCACATTATGCATCATATTCAGTAGGAATTGGGCCTACTCACCTATGGCCAAATGTAATCTGTGCCCAAAGCACTGGAGCCTCATCCAGCCATTCAGTTCTGCAGCCAGTATGACATTTGCAGCGTTGTCTGTGGTTATACAGACGAGTTTACGCTCCTCCAGATCCCACGTAGCCAGTGCTTGTTTCAGACCTGCAGCTATGTTCTGCCCCGTGTGGTCTTCTGGGAAAAATTATGTCTGGAGACATTTCGTTTTCATGTTGAAATCCATGTCAATGAAATGTACCGTGAGGCTCAAATACGGCTCCGTGGTGCGGCTTGACCACAAGTCCATTGTGGTGGCAAAATATTGGGCTGTAGCCACTTCCTTTGCGACACCATCATGACACTCGTCATATAAAGCGGGAATCGCCACTCGACTAAAATAGTGACGAGATGGCAAGTTATACCGTTTGTCCAAAGTGTGGATTAGTTTCTTAAAGCCGGGGGTGTCCACTGTGTTAATTGAGCATTGGTCTTTGGCGAGGAAAAACGTTACCGCTTTTGTTATCTCCTTGTGTCTCTGGGAGCTGGTGGGATATTTAGTCGCGTTGTACATGTTAGCGTGAATGGAGGTCTGTGAGGATGAAGCAGGTGTTGTTGAGGGTTTTTCTCTATGCTCCTTCATTGTTTGATCGTATGTCACTTTGTGAGCTGTCTTCAAATGATTGAATAAATTTGTAGTGTTGCCCTGTGGTGCAGCTACAACACCGTAGCAAAGTTTACACACTATATCGACTTGATCCACGTCGGACTCCGCGAACCCATAATGTTTCCACACCACTGAAGTAGTTTTACCTCGCTTTTCAACCAACGGCATTCTTTCTTTAGCAGCCATTATCCTCTCCTCTCCAAATAACGTCTGCTTAGCTCTCCTCCTGCAGGGCAGGGATAGCTCAGTAGGTAGAGTGGTGGCCCCATGATCGGAAGGTCGGGGGTTCGACTCCACTGAACGGCTACCCTGAGGTACCCCTGAGCAAGGTACTGTCCCTACACACTGCTCCCCGGGCGCTGCACTGGCGGCTGCCCACTGCTTCACTGGGTGAATGGGTTAAATGCAGAGGAACTATTACCCTATGGGGACTAACACGCACACTTTACTTTTACTTTCAGGTACTCTTAATTGATGTGACGTGTGTTCGAAACGCAGAGAGGTGCGCTCGATTTGGCACCTCGCGAGAGTAAAGCACGAGGGAGGTGCTAATAATCGGCTCAGTCATTTTTAATGATCGTTGAAAGCTCAGATCGTAATCGTGATTAAAATTCGATTAATTGAGCAGCCCTAGATATAATAGTGTCCTGCTGTTTATCAAGTCTCTGAAAGCTCTGTTATTAGAGAAAAGGTTACTGAATGAATGAAGACTTTGTAGTAAAGTACTACAGTAAACAGGACTTTCTGTTGTTCAGAATAATCTTCCCACAGTATAAAGTTCCCACTAATCTCCACTAGAGGCTGATAGAGTTCTGTTAGGTGGTGTGTGGTTTGTCTCTGGACTGGAGGGAAGTGTTCACACTTTGTGCTTGTCACTACCCGATCCGTACAACGCATGTGCGAAAGGCCACTACTTCCGCTCAAAGCATTTTACGATAGTTACGGTCAGAGTATCTGTTAAGATGTTAGCAATGATAAGTATCTCTTAAATGTTTGCAGTAATGAAACATTTCAATATAATGTAGACAAAAAAAACGAAAAAGAACAACAGTCACAGTTCAGGGGATCAGATCTACCCGATCCCCCTACCTCTGTACCGTGCATGTGCAGATGGTCTCTGCTTCTGTTTCGTTTAATTCCAGTTTACTCCCCAGCAGTGTTGCCAATAGGGCTGCCACGATTAGTCCACTAGTCACGATTACGTCCACTATCAAAATCGTTTGAAGCTTTCTAAGATCACAAAGGACGCAGGAGTAAGTAGTAGGATTTAAGAGTGTAATAACGGACTGAAACAGAAGATGGCAGCACTGCATGTACAAGGATGCCAGCTGTCGTTAAACCCCGAAGAAGAAGAAGCTGTGTCCCAGAATTCATAGCGCGGCCCAGCTCAGTTTCCAACGATGGCGGCAGCTAGTTAGTTTTAATATTACTCTTATTATTCTTTCTGGGTCACAAAATAAACGTTTAACATATTTTCAGGCGAGAATGTAGCTGTGTAAACTTCAAATATCTGCTCAGTTTATCAGGACACCACATGTTTTCAAAAGCGCTCCGACGTTTTCGGAGACGTCTGTTACCCACTAGCTCGATAGCTAGCCGGGGGCAAGGCTCACTAGAGCCGTGAGAACACCGGACTCCCGGCAAATCGTTTTCAAACCCACCGCCATCTTTCGCTACTCAGGTTAAACGTATATAAGTCACTTAGATAACTTAAAAATGTTATTTTATTTGTTCCTGAGTAAATCGGTTTGGCTGAGATTAAAGTTATAGTTTTTACACAGCTGAATAAACGTCAAGCAGACAGCTGATTATCAGAAGTGTGAGATGCTCGAGAATTTACTCCGGTGTCCTGTTATATTTTAGATAGCAAGGAGTTTATTAAACTTCACCGAAACAATCTGCAAATTTAATAAACTATCATCTTGTCTTTATTTTTAGTTAGCACCTTAAACACTTAAAGCTGTAAGCTAATGATAGTCATATAAGACCAGATGCTGCTGGTGCAATAAGCTGTACGTTTTATGTCCAATGGATGATGATCTGATTAGTCGACTAATCGCAAAAAAAAAAATCTGTGACTAGTCGACTATCAAAATAATCGTTGGCGGTGGTTTACGACACCAACTGTCTGCCACAGACGTCTTAATGCCCACTCACATCCTGGGCCATCTGACCTCAGGAAATCACATGATAGGGTGGGGCCAGGTTTCACAATGAGCTCACCCGAAACCCTGGCTGATTGTGACCCACACCCGCTTTCACACCTTGGCTCATGTGATTAGGTAGAGGATCATCAGGGGGTCCTTTGTCCGTCTTTGGGGGGAAACTCCCACTGGGTTTAAATCTGGGACTCTCCACCATTTGACCTTAGAACTGAAGAAACTTCTCGGATGAGAGGTGAAACGTCTTCAAGTAACTTAAACAAGTCCAGACGCTTTTCTTTCCAAGCTCCTTAGACTACGATGACCTGGATGACTGAGAACCTTCACAGACCCTTCTATAAAACCATGATTAACTCTATTAAAAGCCCCCTCTTGATCTAGTGTGATACAGATGGCAAATGTCTATCTTCTAAAAAGCCCAAACATGTATATGAAGTTGGATGTTCCATGAAATATTCTTTCCTTTAACCCCACTTGTTTGATCTTTATCAAATATATATGGCAGGGCTGCAGCTAATCGGTTTACAATTGTCTTATACAATATCTTGTATTTCACACATAATATTTTTATACAATAGAGAGATCACACGTGTGCATGCTCTTACTCGTTTCCTAACTGCTATAAATTTCATTTCAATTTCATTTCATTGATAATCTCTCCCAAATGGCTTCTCAGTAAATCCCAAAATGTCATGTAAATTTCTCGTCTCAGTCTATCTATTCCAGGCACCTTCCTGTTTTTCATTGAATTCAAAGCAATGTATAGTTCTTCTTTAGTAATATCTGTTTCTAATTTTCCTTTTTTATCCAAGGGTAAAAAAAAAACCCCAAAACAAACAAAAACAAAAAACAAATGTAAATATGTACTCCCCATTTCAAAAGTGACTTGAAAAAGTTGGGTGCAATGTGATGCAGCCTCCTCCAATAGTTCCTCCTGTTTTAGCCATGACCCCATCATTCCTTTGCAGTTCCTTTATTGATCTTCTTTTACAATGTATTTTGACTTTTCTGAAAAAATAGGCAGAGCATCTTTCATTTGCATATATTCCTGCTTCTGCACTTTAAATGTACAAGCTTTTTTCTAAAAAGTGTCCTGCAGTAATCTCTATCCATACTTACACCATTAGAATTGTCAGTAGAATATATATTGCCAATTTCTTTTTGTGTGGAATTTAACATCAATTTTGATTTATTTATTTTTTATCTTTCTTTGCAATATTTTATTATATAGCATTTTATTCTTTGTTTTGCATGTTTCCACCAATTCACAAGGTTGGAGTATAGATTCCTGGTCCTTTAAAAGGGGCTGAAAGCTGGACCTAAAATTGTTATCGCTAAGAATGAACAAAAAACGAAGAAATATTAGCAGACCGTATTTGCTTGTAGTAAAAATGTAATCTAACTGGGGTTTTATTCCTCTAATGTTTTCCCAAGTATCTCCAGGATCATCCTTACATATCTCCCTAAAATCGTCTAGTAAAGCAAATTCTTTATAAATAATTTTAGCAGCAAAAGATGTTTACCTCTGTCTACTGAGCCATTTAAATCACCCTCCACAACAAATCAAATCAAATCAAATCACTTTTATTGTCACATCACATGTGCAGGTACATTGGTACAGCACATGTGAGTGAAATTCTTGTGTGCGAGCTTCACAAGCAACAGAGTTGTGCAAAATACAATAATGTAAACAAGCAAAATACAAGAATGGCTACATCTGAAACTAATAAATATATGTACAATATATAATAGTATATGCATTTCTGGATGTGTATACTAAATATTTTTCTGTGTGTGTGTGTGTGTGTGTGTGTGTGTGTGTACACATATTTTACAAATTAAATAGAGTAAACAATAAATAAAATATATAAAATAAAATATACAGAGTTGAGACATGTGCAAAACAGTGGCATTACTGTACAGTATGGAGTGCATAATGTTAAAGTTCCAGTAGTGAAGCTGAGGTGTCTATGACGTGTTCAGCAGTCTGATGGCCTGGTGGAAGAAGCTGTCTCTCAGTCTGCTGGTACGGGACCGGATGCTGCAGAACCTCCTTCCTGATGGAAGCAGTCTGAACAGTTTATGGCTGGGGTGACTGGAGTCCTTGATGATCCTCCCCGCTTTCCTCAGGCACCGCTTCCTGTAGATGTCTTGGAGGGAGGGAAGCTCACCTCCAATTATCCGTTCAGAGCACCGCACTACTCGCTGGAGAGCTTTGCAGTTGTAGGCGGTGCTGTTGCCGTACCAGGTGGTGATGCATCCAGTGAGGATGCTCTCAATGGCACAGTGATAGAAGGTCCTGAGGATGCGGGGGCTCATGCCGAACAGCTTCATTTGTCATGAAACGTATGTCTAGATTGGCTAGTAACTCCTTAGGAACTGGAGGTTCTGCATCTGCGTGTATGTTAATTATTCTATGTTCTTTACTGTCAATATCGACACACACTCTCACTCCAATCTGGATTCTCCCTTAACCCATTCTCTGGAAAACAGCAGTATATCACTATCATCTTTTAAATGTCCTTCTTGTAACAAACATATGTCAAAAACAAATGTTGCCAGGTAAGAAGAAACTACTGCTGTCTTTGTTGGGTTTTGTATCTCCTGACATTCATGGTCATGATTTTAAAATCTGCCATGTATCTGAAGGATTGTGGGGTTTTTGGGGGTTTTTTGTTTTCTTTTACCAGCTTCTTCTTTATCAATGAGTAACATAAACAGTTGGTGCTTCGTGCTGAGGAACGCCTGTGACAAAAGAGTGAGACATATTGATCCCTCTAGCACCTCCTCATTATTTTGTATTTGTCATTTCCTGTGGAGATGGAAATATTACATGCGGGAGGATTTGTTGTATTTCCAGATGACCGGCCAATAGTTACATTACTAGCAACGTCTTCATCCAAGGGAGGAAACCCACTGACAGTTTGTTTTGTCTGACGCAGCTCTTCTGAAGAATTGAGAGGTCTAGAAAACGGCCTCTGCTAGCATTACCGTTAACAGCTGGATTTTCCTGTTTGAGTGCAGCTAGCTAAACCGCTAAACATGTTTTTAAAACTTGAACTTTAAGCGCTTATTTCTTAAATCCAGCTTCAGACCGTGTTCCATCTGTCTCGCTTCCTGAGGGCAGGGCTGAGTGGTGTAAATTAACCTGTATATGTGTAGCATTTCAAGTCCCTTTTAAGGTCAGTCTTTTTTTTTTCATATTTGGTTTAATGGGTTTTCTGTTAATGTTTGCTCAAGATTCCTGGAAACCAGTTCAAAGCCCTCCCCACACCCTCAACCAGTCTCTGGTTCTGGCTGAGGTTTCTTCCCGTTAAAAGGGAGTTTTTCCTTCTTACTGTAGCCAAATTCTTGTCGGGCTTTTCTCTGTATTATTGAGTACCTTACAATATAAAGTGCAATTGTTGTTGTGATTTGGTGCAATATAAATGAAAATGAATGTAATTGAAACGGGGTTTTAGGTCTTCGTTTGTTTGTTTAGTTGATTTATTTTGAAATATTTCAGTGCAAATTAGTCTTGTGCGTGTTTGTGTTTTGTACAGCTAAACGTACATAACATGAAACGAGTTCTGCTACCAGCAGTTGTCTGTCCTTGCTATTGTTGATGGTTTGTGTCTAGCAGAGGTTGCTGGTACTTGATTTGTTCTTCAGAGCCGACTGGCCGCGGTTATATTTGCAGGTTTGTGACCTGATTGTTCTTCCACAGACACCGCTACGCGTTTAAAGAGTAAATCTTTGGCCTGTGGATGCAGTAGAAGTTCACAGGTGAAGATTTATCGTACCCAAAACGTATAAAACTTGATTTTATTATCAGTGTTCCCTCTGTTCAATCATTACCGGATGCAACTATTGCTGCTGTACTCTGCTTAGTTAACTCAGGCGAAGGAAAATCGCGCTACAAATGTTTAATTTCTTTGCTGACTTTTCAAATTTAAACGTGTAATTTTTGTTTTCTTTAAATTTTAATAATTTAAATGAACTACAAGTTAAATGTTGCATAATATATTTGTCTACACAAGCTCCTTTATTTTACTACGATATTTTGTTTTCTATGAAATGAATCGAGTTGAGGAGGCGCGGCTTCTCTGGACCAAAATGGCGGCAGCACTGGCTCCTCGCAGCCCGTAACAGAAACACGGACTACCCACGTGAATTTCACCTTCGGAGGACTCGGTAATAGTTATTTGACAGGTTTCAGGGATAACATCAGTAAATTCGGAATTTAATGTTAAATTTCGTAGCCTTTTTGCTCTGTTGCTGCTTCGGTTTGTGATTGGACAATTGCAGACTACGTAACCAGGAAGCCACCAGGAAGACGTAGTTGTTTCTTAAATAACTTTGTTTGTAGCGATTCTTCGACTCGTTCTTCTACTTCAGTTGAATGTTTTTGTGTTTATTTCATAAACTGTACGGTAAACGTTACTGTTGAATTTTAACTTCGGATTTCGGACCGCGAGTCAGGGAGAGGGTGCGGGGAGTGACTCCGTCTGCTCCGACATATTCCCGGCATCGCTTCTCGGCCTTTTGGCTAAGATCAAGTGTAGTATCTGTTCTTATCAGTTTAATATCTGATACGTCCCCTACCCGGGGACCATATATTAAATTGATTTTTGGAACAGGGAGATGGAATAGGGGCTTGCTCCGTCCACTCCACGCATCGACCTGGTATTGCAGTATTTCCAGGAACGGTGCACCCCCCTAAACATGTGGAAAAACAATGCAAGCGTAACTAGCTACGTTCATTAGCAGTGTTCGAGTGGATCTGTTAGTATGGTGCACCGTACCGTAAACATCCCCTAAATGTGAGTTCACTGGATTTTGCGTATGGTAGGGTGTTTTTATGCACAGCACAGTATATCAGTGTAGTATTTGTAGTTTTTATTTCAGTCCCCTTAAAGAGTCCATGCTTAGTCCACTAGTTTAATTCATGAATAATAGTTTCTGGTATCATAATTTTTTGGGCATATAAGATTAAAGTCACAGTTGCTGCTTTTCATTCTTTCTTTCTTTCTTTCTTTCTTTCTTTCTTTTTACATTTTTCATGTTAACGTTCACAATACTTCTAACTTTGTGAATTAAGAAACTAGTTTTCAAAAGGGTGCAGACAGGTCACACAGGAGGACAGTTCCACATAAGGTGACATATTGTTGACGGTTTGTGTATTTAAAATGTTTCAGGTAATATTCCACTTTATTTGAGACTGAAACTGAACTGAAACCTACGAAACACACAAGCCTAAGGTCCACAGGTAAACTCAGGGTTGTGTGAGCTGTGCGGAAAACTTTATTACTAAGGCTGATGTTTCAGCTCCAGCACCCTTGATAATTAACAACCAATCATAGACTGACTGTTACAGCTCGCAGGTTAGTCCGTGTCCCTTTAATTACGGGAGGAAGAATGACTTGAGGGGTGTGTTCAGTGAGTTGACATCGAGACGGGTAAGCAGCAGCACAGACTTTAGCTTCATGTTTTCCTGTTACAGCCTAACAAACTGTTTTAAAAGGATTTCAGCTAGTTTGTGTAAATATTTTGTCTGGTACGGTTTGAATAGATGCAGTAAGTGAGTTTGACAGCAGGTTTATATTGGTTTGGAGTTAAAAGTGAGAAGTATAAAAATAGACCCAGTCAGCTCACGACTTACAGAAATGGCAGGACAAGGATTTTAGTTGCTGGCGATACTGAGTGTGTGTGTGTGTGTGTGTGTGTGTGTGTGTGTGTGTGTGTTAGTTAAACCCTGTGCAATCTATGTGTGCTAAAGTAAGCATCTAATTTGCCTGTGCTAAGTACACAGTTTGTACAGTGCAGCTTACATGTAATAATTTGATCTGATTGATCGAATTCTTGTATTTACACAAGTTATTGCTGTTAGGTGTTGTTATACACCTGTTCAGTATAAACCTCCTAATGAGTCAAACTTGATTGAATGCAAGTAAAAGAACTTTGGACCTGAAGTAGTAACTGAATTATCAGCAGCACGTTTCACGTAGGCCCTCTTGTTCTTGTAGTAGTCAGTTGTAGTTTTGTTATTGACCTGCAGGGGAACATTTTACAAGGGCACATAAATCACTCCTGCTGGTTGTGGCAAACTTGCATTAATGAGACCTTTCAGAGTATTTCGATGGCTTGTAGAAATCTTGTCACACTATTTCAGAAGCTGTGCTAACTGCTTATTTTGTCTTACAGCAGGTAGCCTCAAAGAAACATGTCATCTCCAGAGATCGCCTCGCTCTCCTGGGGCCACATGAAGGTGAAGGGATGCTCCTCCACCTACAAGGACTGTAAGGTCTGGCCTGGAGGGAGCCGAGCCTGGGACTGGAGAGAGACTGGGACTGACGTAAGTGAAACCAGAATCCAAATGAGGACGGACTGCTGTAAATTAGCTCTGAAGCAAATTTGTGATGTTGAGCTTTATGCTCCTCAGCATTACCCTGGAGTGCAACCTGCTGACCTAGATGAGGTGCTGAAGAAGGGAATCGACCTGCTGGTAATTGGCAGAGGCATGAGCGAGGCTCTGCAGGTAAAACAGACCAATTTATTCCTTTAAACATAATAAAGCCAAAATATAAACTATAGTTTGGTTGGAGTCTTAGCACCTTTGTTCTGTTTGTTTTAAAGAGTTTTTGCTTTCTGTTACTTTGATGTAATAAAACAGATCCCACGCTCAGCTGCTGTATGACCGAGTCATGTTGCACAAGCTGCTCCTATTAGATAAAGTATCACAAAAGAATGAGACTGCAGACTTGGTGGTTCATCCATTCAAATAATCTGGCTAATACGGTCGTTCTTTGGAGGCTGAAAGGCGATTTCCTGTGTGTGGATGTGGTTGGAGCGCTGATGGATCGATTAAGGAGCTGTGCTTGTCAGACTGTATTCACACCATCGTCTCCTCTAACAGGTTCCCTCCTCCACCCTGGACTTTGTGAAGCAGAAAGGCGTTGATGTAAAAGTCTTCCAGACGGAGAAGGCTGTCGCTGAATACAACAAACTGGCCGGCCAGGGTGCAAAGGTGGGCGGGGTTTTCCACTCCACCTGCTGATGTCACCCTTACCTTGCTGACATGGCCACCTGAGGAGGACTCTACAAGCTTTTTCACTGTAGAGAGAATATCCCACTGTGGTGCTGAAGCTTTGAGTTCACTGTGAAGATGCAAACAAGCTGCCGACTAAATTTTAGTCTCATTTGCATTTGTGACTTCCTGATTATGAAAACACAATAATGGGCATAGACTGATAGACTCTCCTGCTTTCTGTTGTGCTACAGGGCTCATTAGTTTTCCATGCTTTGCACATTAGAGAGCACTCTTTCCTTTACAGCCGTGTGCTTCCTGCCTGCCTTAAAAGCCCAAACTCATCTGCTGATGAATTCAGCACAAAAGAAGCCTTCAAACAACAAGAGCCACCGATAACAGTTGAAACAGAGTTTCTGTAGGTAAACGTGTGGAACGATTGTTGATCTTTGCCTGCAGCTGTTTCATGGCTTAGTCTCTGTCCACAGGCTCAGCAGGAGCCAATCACAGCACAGAAACTAGGTCCATTCACACCTGTGGCCATTTTAAAATCAGGTGGAGAGACCCGCACAGAGAGAACATCCAAACTGTGGTTAACACAGAGTCAAATCTTTAAGTAAATAAACATCTTAAACAAGAGAATTCACAAATCGAGTCACCTTCTCTCTGAGAAAAGTTATTTTAAAGGTGGTGGCAGAAAAGAATGTAGAGCATCTTAGAAAGCTCTTCTAGAGTTGACTTTAGATGCAGTCACATGTTATAAAAGCTGAAATGTATGGATGTTACCTGCTGTCTAAACAGGGAGGAGTTCAGTTTGATTCATCATGTGACAAAATAAAAGTGGAGAATGAAACTTGACCACCTGACTTCTTCTTTATAATTGAATACAAAAAGCTTTTTCCATAAAACCCCGTCTTGTGCTTCCTACAGCTTGACCGTTAATGAGAGTGGTTTCCTGTACAGTTATAATTAGAGATGAACAGAAGAAGAAAAGTCCTGCACGTTAAAGCTGAGGCGCTTTGTTAGCGTCGTGCGGGCTTGGGCATGATGAAGACTTTAACGGCTTTGCTAAACGGAATCGTTCCCTCGACGGCGGCCTCTGCTGGCGGGAGGCTCTCCAAGCTCTCGCTCCACCCCAGCTTGGAAGGGGAGGTCAGGGAGGTTGAGGAGGAGCTGTAGGCCAGCAGGAGACGCACCTCGATCTGAGACGGCTCTGAGGCAGAGACACGAGGGGAGGAAACAAAGTGACGATGGAGCGAGAGTTTTTACTAGTTTGGATGCTTTATAACTTTATATTCAAAGGACAAAAAAACATGTTATTAACTGACCTGTCCACGCTGTGTGTGAGAGGTAAACCTGCGTGATGAGTCTGTGTCTGTGGGGTCCGGGCTTTCTGAAGTCTCCAGGTTTAGGATGGATCACGTGACTCTGGCCGTCTGGATACAGAACCTGCAGAGGCAGCGAGTAGTAAACATTCATGTTGGGTGTAAAATACAAACCAATCAGTGCTTATAAGACTGGATGATAACCGGCACAGCCTGATTTAAGCTGCACTCGCTGGCAGGTTTGTAAGTAAGCCGAGCCTGATGTCAGTGGCTCAAACCACGCTGAGCTGGTTAACAGATGTTAAAACACTTTCATAAACTTTGTGCCAATAAAGGTGAGGCCTCGTTTACATCGGTGGGGAAACAAAAGCATGTCTAGCCACAACTGCTGGAAGCACTAGAATATACCCGCAGTGTGAGAGCAATTAATTTGTGGATGAATGGAAGACTGTGGCCATTGTTTTAAACAGGTAATGCAATATTTTTGTTAAATACCTTAAAGCTTAAAACCTACACGCTCAAAACTTTGTGTGTTTTGGTCTTTTATCCACACATGCACAGTGTTTTAGGACAGACTGACACTTTAGAGAAAGATTTTTGTCTTGCAGTGTCAAAGGTGTGCGCCTTGATCTCTTTCAGATTCGGGTTAATTTATTAATCCAACATGTTTACAGCTGACCCACACAATCTATAGTCTTTAAACACTAATCACAAACACTTACATGTCGAGACAGAGATCGACAACGAGGTCGAGAAAAAAAAATATTAAAAATAATTTGAATAACAAGGACAAATGCCTCAAAATCAACAATCAGAAAAACTCATCTGAATGACCCCCGTCACTGTTAAATAATCTTATTGCTGACAGACTGTTCGCTGTTTGCAGGCCAACACTTCTATAGTCAGATCACCACCTGTTGGTTTGGCACTTCACAGCAGTTTTGGGGGGGATTCAAGTAGATGAAGTGATTTCTTTCTGGCGTCACATCAAACTGACCTGAACTTTCACCGTGTTCTGGGGGTCCTGGACGTGCTCCAGCGTTGCATCAATGTCTAACGCCACCACCAGGCCAGACGTGAACCTCAGAGGGTTGTCAGACTCCCCCGTTGGTTCAATGATGGTCGCCGTCGCCCGATGGATCTGATGACCAGCAATAAATTAAACAAAACTCAAACCACACCACCGCTGCAGTCTCTGAGGCTCAAAGTTCAGGAACTCCGCCCATAAAAATGCAGAAATCTTTTATTTATAAATGGAAATATCAGGTGGAAAAGAACATTTAAATTAAAACAATGCATTCATGCAAATGAGATTTCAAGAACTAGTTTCAAATATAGAGTGGCTCCAGCTTTGATCGACCTTTATTCTGAAAGTTCACCTCTGTAATCTTATCGTGCCATCTGGAGTCTGCTGCTGTTTTTAGATCGCTCCATGTCTCAGTCTGACCTGTTACACATTTATAATTTATAGAGATGGCACCATACCACTTTTTAATGTCCGATACCGATTCCGATATCATAAATTTGGATATCTGCCGATACCGATATGAATCCGATATAGTGTATTTTGTAATCAATAAAACAGTTTATTATAAATATCTTGCTGCATTTTGTATAAGTTCATACTCAAGTTTTAAAAAACAAGAAAACGAAGCTACTCTGTTATACCTGTATGCAAAAAATACTGTTCAGCAACACTGATCAATCTAATAAACGTAAACCTGCACCATCCCCATTCTGGTATTTTAAAGAGTACTTACCTACCTCACTAATAGGGTTGCCAACTCCCAGCAAAAATATTAGGATACCACCCCCCGCCCTTAATCGATGTAATCAACTTTAATTTAATGCAAGTGTAAAACAAATGCACAGAAATCAATTTTTCTACAATAATTAAATAGATTCATCATCTTTCTTCAACAGAATTGCAGACTGCACAGATGGTACTATGGCTTACTAGGGTGTATATTAAACTTATTAGTTACTATTTACAATAATGGATTTCTATACATTTAATCAGATGACCACGTTTGTTGTAAGATTCAGATAATTATTTATTCAAAGTTTTTAAATGACATAACAAAGAAAAGTATTTCTTTGTGCCCCCTTTCCCTGTTAATGCCCTACCTGCCCCCCTGACAAAACTTTGCTAGACCCGCCCCTGCACAGTTACCAGCTGTCAGCTATGTAGAAAAGGATCCTGGTGTTATTTGTCTCTCAGAAACAGTTCATAACTTCCCTTCAACTCATCCATGTCACCTAAAAGGTAAACCTGTTTCTCCATCACCTGTTCAGCTCTGATGACTCAGTAAGGACATCTCCTGGTTTCATCCTCATGTTTCCCTCTCACCACATATCCAAACCATATCATGACCAGCAGCTTTACAGCTGTGGCTCCAGCAAACATCAGCTGATACTAGAAATTAATATTAAATACATTCTAACAACAGCTGATCAAGCTTAAACGTGCTGCTGTTGTTTATCCGCTGGTCTCCTCTTTCTAGTGCAAAGTGGGCGATAAACAAACAAGAAAGACGGACTTGCGGCAGAAAAGCCGATCAGCTGATCATTGATCAGTTTCATGTTTGAAGTAATAACAGGAGAGGGAGGGGGAGTGAATGAGAGAAGTAGATGCAACTGCGCAGCAAAGACACAATAACTCCAGCTTCGTGTCTATATTTTAATTCTAGCTGAATTACGGGACAAATCGCTTCCTTTTCACCTCAATATGGAGCTCTGATGGCCAGTCCAGCTGTGGCTCAATATATCAGTTGTTAAGCTTAACGTGGAAATACTCTGCAAACATTCAGGGATGAACTTACACACTTGCTTTACTTCTCTGGGATAGTTTTCGCCGAGATGAAACGCCGCGGTTAGGAAGCATGTAGCGAGGCTCCAAATGCTCCAACAGACCGCCGACAGGTCTCGACAACAGCCGCTCTGTCACGTGACACATACTGCTCCGATGCGCCGAGCTGGGTTACGCCAAGTAGCGCGTTTTGTGTGTATCACACCGATACGTAATATTGGATCGCTCCATCTCTAATAATTTCATCACTTAAACTTAAAGATAAACTTTGAATGTGAGAGATTATAACTGGAGGTAACAGCTGGGTCTCCGGGTCAGGCGTGAAACCACGAGCGTGCTGATGTGAATTAGACAAATTCATAATTTGAGTTGTGCTTTGATGTTTGAGATTTCTGAGTGAGAGTTTGGTCAAGATGAATAAAATCACCCCAAATTAAGCTCAAGTTGAAGGGCCACTCTTATTTTGAAAGTTTAGTTGCTACCACAGCCCCAGGGTGGGCGGGTCACTGTTGTTCTTGGTTATAATCTGCTACTTCAGAGTCAACTCTATCATGTATGTAAGCACTTGGTTATGTGCATGCTTGAGAGCGCCTTATAAAGAGCGATGTGTAATAACTGGTTTAAGAAAGCCTTCCAAAGAGTCACTTAAACAGAAGCACTGGGAGACGAGCTTGAAGGAGAGATGAGTGCTGTATGGATTTCAGTCATGAAAACTCGTGCTGTGATGCTTCAGTGTTTTCACCGCACCTGTTCGGGCAGTCTGAGCTGCAGCAGGCCGCTCTGTCTCAGGGTCGTTTGCAGGATTTTCACCAGCTCCACTGGCTTACAGGACGACAGGCGCGGCATCAGCTCCAAGAGCTTATCCACAAAACTGTCCTGGAGGTGTGGCAGCTCGGTCAGAAACAGCCTGAGGGAGGCACGAAACACCGACAGCGAGTCAGGACAGTCCGACGCTGTCCTTTGCATCGATAACACACAGACCATCAACAGATTACATGAATCTCCAGCTGATATGGACTGAGCCGAGTTCAAGTCTCACTGTCTGAAAAAGACAAAGAATGAAAAAACATACCTCTGAAAAGACTCGACATCCTGCAAAAACTTCTCGCAGCTGCCGATGAGGAGATCCAACCTGAGGAGAGACACAGGCTGGGAAGTATGTACAGAATGTGTGTGTGTGTATGTGCGTGCGCGCACACGTGTGTGTGTGTGTGTGTTTACCCCTGTCTGGTGCGAGCAGTCAGGACGAGCTGCAGAGCTTTGGCCTGGAGTCGAACATGATGTATGGTGGCCACCTGTCTGCTCTCCAAGCCGCTGTACAGAAACTCCAGCTTGTAGGTTTCCTCCAAGATCTACAAACACAGTCGCACACATCACATGATCTCACTGTTGCTGTTACAGTGTGTGTGTGTGTGTGTTTGTGAGAGAGACCTGCTGAGCCGCTGCTGTGGCCGTGACGTTTTGTTTGAGGCACAGAGGGACGGCCATGTTCCACAACTTCTCCTGCAGAGCCTGAAGAAACGAGGGACAGAGCTCTGAATCTGAAGAACAGGTCTGTTTGCAGACACTCAGAACCGCAGCAGAAACACACTCCTACCTTCATTAGCAGCAGCTGGCAGCGCAGGTATGTAGCACAGAAATCAGCAGCTCCAGCAAGCTCCGTCTGCAGCTCGCCGAGCCGCAGCAGGTCTCTGCAGACACCAGTTAACGACTCATTTACTCACAAATAACAATCACATCCCTACAGTTACTCATTCAGGATATCAGGAAGTCTCATGATCTGACGTTTGCAAGAAAAAAAAATATCGAAGGGATTTCTGGCATTCATTCATAAAACATGTTCAAAATGTGACAGCACAAATCCTTCCTGCGTGCTTCGTGTGCACACTTCACTGTGTGCGTTTACCTTGTGGTCAAGTCCAGCAGGTCCTGGGCTCCAGGTGCCTCCAGGTTCTGGATGGTGCTGACCCTATTGAGACTTTGTTGAAGGAAGAGCTGAGCAGATTCCACAGAACCAGAACCCGGACCCGAGTCCACAGAGTCGAGACCGTACACCTGCTTCCTGCCGGGCAACTAAAACACAGAAAGTGACAGGAAGGACCGTGAGTGTGACAACCGTGTTTTCCAGGTTGGACGGACATTTTTCTCAGAAACATGATTGAGAAAAAAAAAATCAAGCATCCCGACTGTGAAGCGGCTGTTAATGCTGCTAGTTTGTAATGTGATGCAGTATTTCAGTTCTCACTCTTAGCGGCGGCACGAGGTGGGAGAGGCTGTCCCTCAGGTAGGCGTAGTGTCTGAAGGTGTGGTCGGAGAACAGCGCCGGCATGGTGGGGCACGACTTGGCAGCATTGAACACCAACACCAGGACGGCGATATCTGAGATCAACAGAGTCAAGGAAGAGGAAACGCAGCGCACAGCAGTAGAGGAGAGACAAAGCAGCCAAACTGCACCAACAGGTCATAATGGATGACCTGCGAAGCCCCTCGGTGGGTGGCGTTACTCAGGTTCCTGCTCCTCTGTGTGTGTTTGAGATCTTTAGGTGTGTGAAGGATACAGGCCGGGTCGTCCATGTCTGGCTCTGGCGTGTCGAAATATGGATGTGTGCTGAGCAGTTCAGGAACGAGCGGTAACACCAGCGTAGGATGGCGGGATCCCAGGAACTTCAAACACCTGAAGGTAGAAAATTAAAAAAGAAATAAATAAACCATCAGCTTAACTCATGGCAGCTCTGCAGAGTTATTTATACACTGGGCTGTAGACTCTTACTTCCAGACAGAGTTGCGGTCGGTGGGATACTTGTTCAGGTTCTTGAGCAGCTCCAGCAGAGCCAGCTGGATGCACTCTTTAGTGGAGACGTTGGTGTAACACAGTAATTCATGGAGAGCTTCTCTGATGTCTCGAGACGAGTCCTGTGCACAGACGGTGAAAAGTCAGACACAAAAACATCACTCGGGGTTTGTGATTCCAGATCGTTTCCCCGCTCTTATACCTCCAACACGGCCAGCACCGTGTCCAGCTGGTCCTCTCTGAGCGTGATGTGGGTGGAGATTTCTCTCAGCACGTGGATGGACTGCAGCCTCACTTCCTCGATCTCATCGTTGAACATGTCGACCAGGAAGTCGAGACATTTCTCGGCGAAGCTCGGAGATGACCGAGCGAGTTGGCACAACGCCTCCACCGCTGCAATACGAACCTCTGAAACAAAGTTTAAAACACCAGAAAATATTCAGCAAAAAGAGAAAAATGAATCCTCAACAGAGGCTGGAGACAGAAAACAGCATTTACTTCAGTCATTCAACTCTTTATATCTGCAGACACTCAGCTTCATTTTGTCCACTGCCACACCACACCATTTCTTTGGAGCCAGACGTGACCACATTTAGACGTGCGGGTGGAGTTACTAGTTAACGGTAGTAAGTGTAGTTAGCAAGCTACAAGTATGGAATCTATGGATGCAATGCACAGGCAGAGTTACCTGCTATATAGCAGTCTGTGCATCACAGCAGGTCTTATCATTTGGCAGAAAATTATTTAAAACAACATTTTAAAGTTCTCTGTAACCTCCTGAGACATTTATGAGAACATTTAGCTGTAACAGCCTGAACTCAGTGAACGTATCATCCAAAACTCTGCTGGGTTTCCTTTACCAAACATCTCATCCTCCAGGCCGTGGACGAAGGCTCCGCAAGCCCCCGAGGCAATGAGGTTGACTGTGTTCGTGTCCAGTTTCTCCTTCGGGGCGTCATCGGCCCACTTCCTGCCAGAGGAGAACTCTCCGGAAGCAAAGAGCTCCTTGGCTCGTTCATGGGCTGTGCGCTTCCTCTGGATGGAAAAGAGGAATAAAGGAGAGTGAGCGGAGCTGTGCCGATAAACATCACTTTGCTACAGACTGTCAGATAAAAAAAATTAACTCACCCTGAGGTCTGACATCAGCTTCTTATCCAAAGTTTGCTCCAGGAAGTGAGGACTGACCTGCAGCATCGAACCCTGACACACGAGAACATAAAAGCTTCACTTTAACACCATTTGCCTCACACACAGATTCTTTCCCATCATTAATCTGCAGGCATTTTTCCACTTAATGAGAGCAAACTCAGTAAAGATTGTAAATATGTGGATTAGGTAAGATTCCTGAGTGGTGGGTGAGCCATCCTCAGTGATGCATTACATCGTTTCTACAGTGATATGAGGACACATGGGTCCACCTGTGGATTCTTCATGTGAGGACTTCTTCTAGGTTTGTGTCCCGTATATCAAACTGACTTAATTGCTGATGATGTTGTTGTCATGGAAGACTTTATTTACTCACCAATGTTTTCGCGGCCTGCACCCGAACCATCCAGGAACCATCGCTGACCATGTGACTGATCTTACCGAATGCGTCATCAACCAGCCGGATCTCCTCATTGGATGATGGGATGGGTACAATGCTGATTGGACGGAAACATCAACAAGCTACAAATCAGAAAAACTGGAGAAATGTTGCTTACAAGCAAAGTTTGTATCCAGAAGGAACATGAAAATATAAAAAAACAAACATTTATGAACGGCAGTTTTTCCAACAATACTGTTTTGTGAAAAAGTCAGAGTAAATGTTCTGGATAAACCATAACCAAACCTACCACTGGAAAGAATAACACATATACTGAAGGTTAAGGGACTTTTACTTTATTATTCATCTTTTACCTGTAAATGATGTTTTTAAAAGGGCTTGGACCTAACAACACTCTGCTGGAATTATCTGTTGCACAGAAAAGCTGGCAGCTTTCTGTTTTGTTTTATTTTACTTCTTCTTTCGAGAACATAAGTAGCCTTGGGCTAAATATAAAGTCGTCGCACATGGAAGTTTCATGAAGGTTTCTGCACTTCAGCAGAGACAGTGCTTACAGACAGCAGTTAGGATTTATCTTTTCAGACATCAGTCGTGGTTTCTGATCCAGAGAGCGGAACAAACTCAACAGCTACACTGACTGAAACTGAGTATGAGAATCCGGGTCTCCTCACCTCTCTGGGTACAGCTGACTGAGCACCCAAACCATCTGCACTGCTGCAGAACGGACCTGCTCGTAGTCATCTGTGAGCAGCCTGCAGGCCTGCAAACACACAAGAATACATACAGAAGGTTGGATTAAACATCTAAACTACAGTGGGAGTGCAGTAAGCTGTGAGGACGTATTCTGCTCGCACCTGATCATAAATAATCTGATGAATCTTCATCCCTCTCTCATGCAGCTGCAGCTGGAAAACAAACAACAGCACAGAGAGCAAGCAGAGTTATTGAAACCTGAAAATAGAGTGGGTTGTTTTCCTTAAAGCTCACTGTGCTTGGTTCCTAAACACATGAGTCTAGTGCTGGTTGCAGTGCAGGGGGGGTTACACGGTTTTCCTACCATGGCTTTGAGGGCTGCAGTGCGGACTCTGGGGTCTTGGTCTCCAAAGTAGTCGCTGATAATGCTCTGGACATCCCTCAATCCTCCTAGAGGCAAAATAGCAGGCCGCCATAAAAACCATCACACAGCAACTCAAAGCACAATAAATAATGACACATAAATACGTTTTGAGGATTAAACTAAATCAGACATCAAATTTAGATACAGAAGGATGTATTGATGGATTTACCTCTCTGTATTTTTAACATTTTAAGCTTTAGGTAAAATAAATACAATAAGTATGTATACAAACCTAAGGATGTGCCCGCGCCCTCGTTTTCTTTTCCTAGGGGAGCGTCCACCATGCCGAGACATCCCAGGAGCTGCAGGCACTTATTCCTCACCCCAAAATACGTATCAGAGAGATGCTAAGAGGAGAGAAGAGAAACGAGGAGGACATTTACTGGTTTGTGCAGAAAGTCCTGTTGAATTTGTAATGACGACTTCTGTGTATGGACTCTGAATAAGTGTTTGTGTCACCTTGTAGGCCACCTCTACGAGCCTCAGTCTCAGTGCAGGACTCTCGGGCAGCTGTGTACCAATGACCAGCAGGGTCTCCAGCAGCTGGGCGAGAACTTGATGGGACTCTGAACACACAAAGAAACAAAACAGTTTGCTATGAAAGTTTCTCTGAGTTTTGGAGATGGATAAATGTTCAGATGTGTCGTACTCTCATTGCTGAGCGTGTTAATGGCATCGTCAACGATGCAGTCGGGGCTGAAGCCCTGCGTTTTAGAGAGCAGGCCGAGCAGAGAGGCAATCTTCAGCCGCACAGAGTTATCCGTCTCCTGGAAGAAAGAATCGTCATCTTTAGAAGTTTGACTTTTTTTTAGGACACTAGAAATTCTGGTCTTATCAACTCTATTTAAAAAGAAGGAGAAAAAAAATACCCACAACTCTTTACCTTGTAGTAGTGCTCCAGCAGGATCCTGACCACACCCTCCACGCTCTCTGCCTCCACAGGCTTGCGTGCAAACTGCAGCAGGTACTGCAGGGCATCGGTGGAGTTGGTGGCTTTACAAAGGTCAATGTGAAGAGCGGCAGATTTACTGGGTTTGGACAGACGCAGCTTTTTGGCTGGAGTTTCTTCATGTGGAATCTGTAAGTGTAAAAACACAGTTGCAACTACAAAAAGCATCTAATCTCCTGACATATAATCTTTTTTTCTCTAACTGGGCCATCTATTCTTTTTGACCATATATACTAAGAGCTACTGTCCATTTATCCATGTTCTCCTGTGTTGTTTTTGTTTTTTTAATCCAGGTCACAGGGGCAGCAGTCTAAGCTGGGATACCCAGACCTCTTTTTACTTTCACCTCCTTCAGGTCTTCTGGGGGGTACTGAGGTGTTTCCAAGCCTGGGTGTTCGCAGGGGTCTCCCCCCAGTGATACCTGCCTGAAACATCTCACCCAGAAGGCGTACTAAAGCTTTCCCAGTAAGAAGCTCAAACCATCAATTGTCTCATTTTTCTCTCAGTTCCTCGCTCCATCTCTAGAAACAGCTCATTTAGGCCACGTATATCTGCAATCCTACTGTTTTGGTCACCACCCAGGTGAGAGGTCATGCTGACAGGTGAGAGTAGGAACATAGTTCATCCAGTAAATCAGCTGCTCCTCTTTGATCACTACAGACCTTTGCGTTGTGACCATTACTGCAGACGCTGTTTAAATCTCCTGCTCTGCTCTCCTCTCACTCATCTCCAAGAAGCTGCGACGCTTAAACTTGTAGTTTACACTGGTAACCTCAAAGGCAAGTTAACCCTTTTCTGTCTGAGAACCGTAGCCTCGGACCGTGAGGTGCCAACTCTCGTCACACTAACAACAAACTGCCCCACTGCGAGCTGGATGTTGTTGCTTAATGAAGCCACAAGATCCACAAAAACGAATGACATGACGCATAAACGGCTAATAACAGCACTGCTTCGAACAGCTATTACAGTTTCCTCTTACTTTGGCTAAAAATCCTCTGTGAGAGGAGCCAAAAGTTCCTCTGTGCAGGAAAAACTCAGAACATGCGAACGAGCTCAGTTAGCGGATTAATGATTGACGTGAATGCTAAATCGGATGTAAACAACTCGGTTTCTTTTTGAGCTTCCAAAGCGTAAAATGCCACTGTCAGTGGATACCGTGCTATACTGTGTGTAAGAATAAAAGCACTAAACAGAATAAGTTGTGCTTTTCCTCTGCACTAAACTCTCAGAGGATCCATGTTGTGTTGTGACTGTGAGCGGCTATCTTTTAGCATTAGCTAACACGGTACTTGGCGCAGAATTGTAACATTTAGCGATTTCTTTAACGTTTAAACTCTAAGTTTACAACAGCTGACGAGACGGTTATAATGTGCTCACCTGTACAACTTTGGAAAATTCCTCATAAACTCGCTTTTTCAGATGTGCTGCCATGTTTATGAACACAGTTAGCTAAGCGTTTCCATTCAGCAGCAGGATAAATTGTCCCTTTACAGTTTCCGTAACTTCCTGATATTGTCCATGTCCGCGACATCGATCTTTTAATTATTATTTTGGATATTAATATTTATATATACTTTCATTTTGTTTATTTTTATAGCTTTATGTCAGATTTGATATGCAAAAAATATTTTCTTTCTTTTTCACTAAACACCTTTTCAAGCATAAGACAGCCTCTAAGTCAAGGGAGAAACCAGTATTATGTCTACACGTAACAGGCAACTAGCAAAAGAAGCTATTTTAAGTTGATTCTTTAGGCACTTAGCTACAATTAGGCACATTTCAACATAATGTGCAGTGTGTCTCTAACATTTGGAGGAAATTTGACAGATGGAGGTCAAGAGAGAGGTACAGCAGAGGGTCTCTACAAGAGGCTCTGTTGTGGTTTGGATCCTGTGATGTTGGGGAACTTGGAATCCAATACCATCTGGAAAGACTCAGCATCACTGTAGCAGTGTGAGATCATCTTGATGGAGACCAGAAGAAATCCAAAGAAGAGCTTTAAAGAAGTCTGGAGGATTATTCCTGAAGACCACTTATAGAAATTACAAGACAGCAGTGAAAGAGAGTTCAAGCTGTGCTGATGAATAAAGGTGATCATGCCAAATATGGACTTTTCAGACTTGTTAGAATTGTACTCTTGTTGTTCCTATTTGTTTTGTATATATGCATATTTCAGTGAATCACTGCACGTATTTACTATTTTTCTATTTAAGCAAATGTGAGTAATGATATTTGGATGATCTACTATTTGTTTTAGCTTTGTAATACTTTGTAGCTGTGTAATGCAGTGAAGCTATGACCTTGCATCTTCGCACACTTTTAGCGATTTCAGACAATTACAACCCCAATGTCAACAAAGTTTGTAAATAAAACACAATGCAATTATTTTCAGATCTCATAAACCAACATTTTATTCAACATACAACACCAAAACATTAAAAATGTTTAAAGTGAAATATTTTACTATAAAACATTAGCTCATTTTGAATTTGACAGCAGCAACACATCTGAGAAAAGTTGGGACAACAAAGGCTGGAAAAGTAAGTGGTACTAAAAAGCATCAACTGGAGGATATTTCACAGCTGTGTTAATTAACAACAGGTCAGTAACAGACCAGGTATAAAAAGAGAGGATGGACAGAGGTTCACCGAGCTCCAAAAACTGTCTACAAATTGTGGAAACTTTTCAGAATAATGTTTACCAATGGGGGTCAAGATCTCTGCCTAAATAAATAAATAAATCTGGGTAAATTCCCAGATGATTAAACATGCAACTATTTTGCTGGTAATACCTGAAATCAGTAAAGAAATTCAACAGCCTATTTATGCAAGATAATTCATAATTTTATTGGGGGGTTATATTGGTTGGGTCTGATTATGCCCTGGTACCATCAATGCTGAAAGATCTATACAGGCTTTAAAACAACGCAACAGATCGCATCCAGGCGACGTCTTTTTCACATTTCAGCAGTGCAATAAAAACAAATCTAAAAACCCAAACAAACAAAGAACTAAAAAACAACAAGAACCTTTTTTTTGCATACATGCAAAATATGTCATTAATAATACAATACTGCAACATAACTGTAGTAGTATTCTCTTACAGGATCCATGAGGATGTGATGATTGAAAAGGGGCCAGAGAAGTGAAAATACTACAAAAATCCTGCAGTGATGGACGGTCAGTTGATCTCGTGGAGCATGAAGGATTCTGCTGATGCTTTGGCCCTCTCGCGGTCTGACTTCCACGTGAAGAATGCCACTATGGTCACCATGATCGGGAGGGCCACACAGAGCACGATGCGGCTGATGGGCAGCTTCACCTGACACATCGCCGTGACCGAAGGATTCAGGCTGTCATCATCATTATTTTGGAACAAAAAGGCAGACCTGAAGTCCAGAAACACGGCTCTGCTGTTCTCTGTGGTGTTCACCAGACACCTCCACCTCCTGTTGTTGTCGTCCTTCTGGAGTTTTGTCACCAGAGTGATGTTGCAGCGAGTGTGGCTGGTCAGGTTGTACCTGCACAGAGGTGAAACGGACAGAGAAACATCACACAGCTGTCGTTCATCACCAGGCAGTGTTCACCTGAACATTTCTGCTTTTAGTTTTGGTCTGAGACAATAATTTAATTTAACTTACATTTTCTTTTATAATGTAAAATATAAGTTTATAATTCTGGTTGTTTTTTTTATTCAGTCTTTATCTCATATACTCATTTTGTGTATTTTGCTGTGTGTATGTGTCTGTATTAGAACCTCATCGATCTAAATTCAGCTCAGATACTCTCGCAATTTAGATTTTTTTAATAACAGGAAATATTTTCCTCCTTAGATAAAGAATAAATAAATCTTTTACTTTTTCTCATATTTTATATTTAATGGTACTAGCTGTTTTTAAACGATTAAAATAAAAAAAATGGTTATCTATTAAGATGATTGCAATAAAGAAAACATTTATTGCAATACAGCACAACATGTGTTATGGGTTATTTATGGTAATAGTCTTTATGATTAACAGAAATAAAATGACCTAAAAAACCAACCTGCTGTTGTTGGGCAGCTTTCTCCCATCCTCATCCACCCAGCTCTGGCCGAACACGCTCTTTGAGTATGACTTGCAGCTCCCTGCGTCATAGTAAGTGAAGAAGGTGCAGGTCAAGGAGAGGATTCCTCCAGGCTGGAGGTCGGTGAAGGTGGAGAAAGACGAGATTGTGAGGAGGGAGAGGTAAACGTCAGTGACAGGCTGGTCGTTCCTCAGGCAGACGTAGGATCCAGCGTCCCGCACCCTGAGGTTGCGGAGGCTGATGGAGCAGTTGGATGTGAAGGTCATACGGCTGGATTTGTCTGAATCGGCCGTCACCTTCCCATTGACGACCTCATGGACGAACCGCACGTCCGTGCCTTTGTTAAAGAAGGTCCAGGAGATGGCGGAGCAGTCTGAGGACACCATGCATGGAAGAAGAGCGTCTCCTCCAACTGTGCTGTACACAAACACGTCCTTTTTGCACCTCGCACCTGTCAACAAGAGATTTTTTATTTAAACAAATCTGATAAAACCTTCATGAAAGACATGAAAGATCTAAAAGGAGCAATTTAGTATGCAGTAATATTCAAACATCTGTGCTCTTTAATATTTTCTTACAGTACAGTCCAACTTTGTAGTCTGTAATTTTCATTTTAAGGAAAAAAAAAGCAGTTTAAAGAAAGACTTTCCCTGCTTGTGCTGTTTGCACATTTTTAAGACTTAAAGACTAAAAGGTCAGAGAACTCCCTGCACGAGGCCAACATGACAAAAGGTCGAGGACCAAATTGCATACCAACGATTTTCCCCTGTGTCTATAATCACCTTTATACAGTCAGCCGCCCTGTTGAATGTATTTGAAATGAGAGATAAAAAAAAATTATATGACAAAAAAACAAAGAAGGAAAACACAACCCCCCCAAAAAGCCAATAAATTGTTCGGCTACAGTTCAGAACTACAGATCTGCATCAAACATTAGGAACAGACATGGAAACCTAAAAGTCAGAGTTGTATATAGGATAACAAATAACAATGAATAAAATGACGTTTTTAATCTTTTAAATGTAAATTTTAATTAAGTTACAGACTAAAAGTTCCCTCCACGTGTGAGTCTCTCGAAATGTTTGAAGTTTTTAATTTGAATTTTATTTTCATGAGAAAATTAAGACAATTTCTCACTTTCTCACAAGTTGGGAGACTTTTTCACCTCCTGTAGAATTTTTATGCAAATCTATTTTTGAGTAAACCTGCAAACAATCAAACACATCCAACCAGTCACACAAAACCCTGTGTGGAGATAAAAGCTTTGCCTTCATGAGGTCTGTGTTTCAGATTTCATTTTTAATCACAATCGGTTCTGAATATTAAAACGATTGGATAAATGGATCCTAAAAAAAAGATTAGATAAAAAAGTAAAAGTAATTCAAGTGAAGCAAAACTTCTTTCTGTGTGTCTTCATCAGACACGTGTTCATTTACATTTAAAAGAGCTTTTAAAGAATACAAATCTCAAAAAAAGGAGAAACCTCTGTAGCTAAGAATCAAACCAACAACAAACAATCTGTACCTGTCAGGAGAAGACTGGTGAGCAGCAGGACTCTCATCATGTTTGTGATTTCAACACTGGAGCGTGTTTTGTTCTCGTCGCTGCTGCCTCAGCTCTTTCTAGACTGCCGCCTTCATTTCCTGTGTTACCCCAAACAAAACAGGACGCTCACATCAGCCTTCAGCCTCACTGATACGAGCCTCACAGGTATTTAGCACGACGTGTTAAATGTTTTTCATCACAAACACATTCAGTAAAATGTGTTTATGTGTGAAAGCTCATTTCTGTGCTTATAACGAGCAGCTTTTTCCATTTCTTTAAATCACATCAAAGCTCCTGCTGTCCCTGCCCATCAGACCTGTGCTGCTTCTGCATTTTACTCCAAACTGCAAACATACATATTTGGATACCATGTGAAAGGATTTTCACAGTACCTTGTATGTTTTTAAGAGAATAAAATCTAAAATACTGTTACATACACTGGATACAGCTGTAGTGACACAGGCCTAGACTGGACAGCAACTCCCTGGTAATCTCCAGTAACCAGGGAAAAATGATGAGTGGTTGCAGGAGGTTGGTGGCTGTCTCAGTTACAAACAGGGTGCCACACCCAAAACTTCCTAGTGATCGTTTCAGTTAGTGGCAGATTGCTGCGGCTATGCATTTGCAGTGAAGACGCAGATTTGTCCACGAACAACTTCAAAGTACAAGTTGTGCCTCACTGCCAAATCAACATGATTCAAGCGTCTCTGTTTCCAGTTTGTGCTGCAGTCACAGACTCGCTGCAGAGTGGCCTGTAGTCGGTGACTGTTTGCAGACAAGTCAGCGTCTTCCATACAAACTATGGGTGACTGTAGAAACCTGCAGTGCAAAGCTGTTCCAAAAAGGCTTTCGGTGCAGCAGCGTGCAGTAAAGCGTTTTACAAGGAGTTTTACTCAATGACAACAACCACCTGGTGCTTACTGGTGGGTCACTGACTGGTCTGCAGACCTGCATGAATTAAGCTTTAGCATTTGACGTCACAGCAGTCTCCAGCAACCAGTCACATCCAGTTAGGATACTCATTTTCCCCTGATGACCGGTGGTTGTTAGGTGGTCACTAATCAATTTTTAGGAGCCAGACTGGCGTCACTAAACTGGACCTCTCCACCATGTTTATGGTGCTGGTTCATTCTGGAGCATTTTAATAGAATTATCTGACACATCATTTGGTTTCCTGTGAGACACAAATCATCCCAGACGTTTGTGTTTGCTTGAATCTTTTTTATGGTTTTATTTATATCTTATTATGTCGTATTTTTATTATTTTGTTTAGTTTCAATGCACAGCACTTTGTGTCAGCTGTAGTTGTTTTAAAGTGCTTTATAATCAAAGGTGGACGGACGGTGGACTGTAGCTTAAATTCTCTGCAGGGTCTGTGTGGTCACAAAAAACAGGAACGCAAAAGAGCACAAGGATCCTTATACTGAAAACCCAGCTGGGTCTTTGCACTCAAAGCTTCCATCTCAACATTGAAAAACGAACATGTCAGAAGGCAAAATGCAAACACTGAAGCTTCAGATGCACAGGCCAGACCAGTGGGTGATACAGCAGCTGTGTTCATCTCTTTTACAGTGTGTGGTTTCAATCAGTGGTTTTCAAACTTCTTCTGATATTTTCCACTTTAGACATCCAAAGTTTTAGTGAAATAAACGCCAACACAATAACATAATTCTAAATAATCGATCTTTATATTGATATCTATTTTTAATTTAGATTTGCTCAGTTCATTCCTGCTACTGGTGCCTGCCTGAAGGTGCCTGACCTGTGGCTTTAAAGCAAGATTAGAGGACTTGTTAACTGCACTCTTATGCTTTGCTCAAATGATCCAGTCAAACAGTGCTGCTGGGCTGATCACAGGTGGCACAGTTTTGTGAAACAGCAAAGAATAAAAAGATGTCTGCTCACGCTCAGAGCTGAGTAACGGCGTTTGTGTTAAACACAAACAAAAACGTTGTTTTTTGAGTTTTTTGAATTGTCACTTAGCAGCATCACTTTTCTTATAATGAGATCCAGGGTGTGAAATCTTGTGCAATATTTCATCCTCAGGGGCTTTTGTGAGGAAGTGCAATTGTGTCATTGTGGTGAAAATACTGTATGCTACGTGTCCACCCCTCCTCTTTCTTTGAACAAGGGAAGAAATCGTGCTTTGACCTAATACCTCAGCAAACCTTTTTTCTCTTTGCGCGTCATCCTGCACTTGAGCTAAAATTCGAAGAAATTCTTCAAGAAGAGCTTGTCAGCTGCTAACATTCTGATGTTTAGAAGATATCCTGCCATCTGACTTTTCAGCGACCAAACATTCACTCATGAATTCACCAAATATTTGTGGACCAACTTAGGTATTTATAGCTGTTGGGACTTTATTAAATGCTCCCTGTCAAGCTCACTGTGTGCAGCAGTGCTACTTGTTAGTTTTGTTTTTTCTTTTGAACGTCCTTTAGATGAAAACTGAAGATTGTCTGTAATTTTATCATGTTAACAAATCTAGGTTAATGTTGTGGAAGACACACCAGCAGGACACTCATGGGCTGCTTGTGGAAACGACCCCAGATTTTTTCTTTCTGTGGCCTCCGAGCTGCACAATCGGCCCCTGTAACCGCTGTTTGTTGCCGTTTAGTCACACTCTGATCACAAAGGATGTGGTCTGACATGAGACAGCTGATGGATGCTATGCCCTGCTCTGTGGCAAACACTGCTCTGCTTTCTGTCAGGACACTTGTTCTTTTTTTTTAAATGACCTTTTTAGTTCTCTTAAACTGGGTTGTGAAATGCTTGGTTGTCGTGTGTGTGACGCTCTTTTTTTCGTCACTGACTTAACTTCCCCGGCTACAGTGTATGAAGTTTTATACTAAACGACCAACCTTTGGTTAGAAAGTCTAACACAGCAACACGCTAAGGACTGAATGACCAGACAGTTAACGCCAAGGATCACTGGACATGTTGCCTTTTATGAAAGAAACCATCACTCTGGATTTGTATGAAATCATGTGGCCAAGTGACCAAATCCAAAATCTGTCTTAATTAGGCCCCTTGATCAATTTAGGTAAATAAAACCAAACACTGATTTCTCAATTAAATTGGAGAAACAAGAAACCCTTTGGTACACTTGGTCAACAAAAAAGAAAAACTGATTTCGTTTCTTTTGATCCAGTTCTACTACGGGGCTGATTTTCTGCAGGGCACGGACAAACCTGACCCGTCATAGACACTTCACAGCTGTTTGCCTTTCTAAACGTCTTTGTGTTCACTCGAAGATCATTTGTGCTGTAAATGTAGGAGACGTACGTGGCTGCTGTCCTGTGGATTGTTTGCGATCACACTACTTTTCTCTCTGTGATATTTAGGTTAGGTATTTAGGTTTGATTGAAAAAAAAGAAAGAAATCTGACCAACAGAAACTGAGTTTTATTTAAATTCTTTGAATTTAAATGTCACATAACTGTTGAGTTATCATTTTCACATATTTCCAAATATTTAGGAAATATGTGAAAAACTAAATTCAGACATTTTGTTTGACTAAATGTTGTAATTGCTTTTTATTATTTGCATCAAATCGTATGCAAGAAGCTGTGTGGCTCGTGTTACAGTAACGACAGTAGGATGAGTTTCACGTGTGGACGATGCCATCTAATTAAACAAGTTACTACTGAGACCTGCGGGTGGACAAGAAGATTTAATAATAGAGTAGTTAGTGTTTGTTCAACACAGCACTGAATATGAACCAACATTTATATTTATAAGCATCTGAAATGAATTAAAAGATAGAAATCTTTGCTTGGCAGCAGGCGCTTAAACCCACAGACTGTACATAAAACATTAACATAGCCATAATGCAACATCACCCACTGATTATTCAGGTCCTGCTGTGAAGCCTTGAGCTGAACATTTATTGTTTAAATAAAAATATCAAGTTTGAAAAGGAAAAAACGGTGAGGCGTAGCTCTGACTGACAAACACAGACAGGCAGATGAAAATCACAAGGCTGCCCCAGCCTGAAGTCCTTCTGGACACTAACAGAGACAATGATTAAAACATATCATCATGTCCTAGTAAACAAGACTGAAAGCTAGAGAGTAAGACCCCAAACTCATCACTAAAGTGTCCCCTGAGGTCAGCTGGACTTCTGAAACCTGAGAAGTCGCCCCCTGCTGGCTACTAGGAAAGATGCACTTCACTCATCACAAGCAGAAGCTACAAGCCCTCTTTTTTTTTTCCTCCATCTTTCAGGAAGTCAGTACCTTTGAAATTAATGATAGACCGATGCTTTACTGAGCCTTTGTTTTAGTGTGGCTCTATAACAAAAACATAACAAAGTGCAGTCTGTAATTTTTTTAAAGAAAGAGTATGCACGGTTTCAAGTTTTGTTCAGCCGTCTCATCACCACCAGGTGAATGTGAGTTGATAAAAGTAGTCGTAGCTCCTGGACAGGAAGCTCTTCTCCACGGCGTGAGGCTGGATGCTCACCCTGTAGCCCTGGTTCTCGATGTCCATCTTTACACAGTCCAGCAGATCTTTGACCAACGGGGCGGCCTTCCACGGCCCGAACGTCACCACCGACTCCTTAGCCGCCTCCAAGCTGTTAATGGCATTATCATAGAAGCCCAAATCCTCCTCCGTCCTCAGCACGCAGATGATGATGTAGGAGTGGCGTGCGGCGATGGCCTCGGCCCTGGCGATACGAATCAGAACCTGGAGGAAAAATTCTAAATGATCATTCAAAAAGTGGAAATGTGAAGTTGCATGAATTCCAAAGTAGGAGTGTAAACTACAAACAGTCGTGGATTATTGGTGTGAGTGCAGCTCACCTCGATGTTTTCCTTGTAGTGTGGGACTCTGGAGAGGAACTGCTGCCTTCCCACCAGCTCTCCAAACAGCCGAGGAGTCTCCTCCAAGAGTTTGATCAGCGGTTTGATGTTGTAGTGGATCGCCTCCTTATGAACCTGCAGAAACACGAGTTGCAAACTTAAAATTCATTTTGGCAGCAGGGCACACCCCCTGTTTTTTAAACTGGTTTTATATTCATATCTTAAATACTTTAAAACGATTAAGAACTTCTTCGATGTAAACTTATGGCGGATGTTCATATTAAACATGGCCAAACAGTGTGAGGACAGTCCTAATAATCTTCCCAGTCTAACAGGTTTGCAGGCGCAACCAATCAGAAGAAAGCTTAATTAAAAGGAGGAGGAGTTAAAACAGTTTGTGCCAGTGGCGCCAAAGCCCAGTAAATACAAAAAAGGATTATTTTGAATTGTGAATCATCCAAAGCCAGTCTAGTAGAATCAGAAAGTAAAAATATGGAGCTTTATACGAGCAGAGCTACATCGTGATAAGTCGGACCTCCTGGATGTTCTCCTTGGGCAGCTGTTCTGATCTCAGGAACTCCAGGATGGCTCCAAAGTGTGACCCATCGCGGTCAATGAAGTAGCGTCCCTGTGTGTCAGTACGCAGTTTGGGCGGTCCGCTGAAGATCTCCGCCAGCTTGGAGTCGGAGTGCTTCCTGAGCGTGCTCAGAGTGGTGGTGTACAGGTGACCCCCGACATTTAACTGCACAACATGAAAGTTCTGAGGAAAAAGACGATATTTAGGTTTCTGCAGAGTGCACCAAATGACTGCAGGAACAGTTACAGTATTTAAACACTGGGCTTATGTGCAGCCTCATGCTCAAATACAGACGATTATAAATCAAAAGTTTAAGCAGCTTTTATCTTATTATTGTGAGTCAAAGTCACACATAACCAATAATAGATCAATTTAGTTTGCAAAATCTGCAACACAACTAATTAGTCTTAAAATTAATCATATTTATTAGAAGTGTTTGCATTTGAAGGAGGGTTCTAAGACATCTCCTGTGGATGATCCATATTCATCTTGTAGTTTTCCCTCCCCTTGTCTCGATGGAGCGTGCTCATTTTACTTTACATACAGTTTGAATGTTGATCATTCCTGACAACAAGGATTTTCACTTGAGTTTAAAGAGTATTTTCTACACATAGAGAAAGCTAAATAAATACCTGAATGCACAGACTGTGTGTAGCTCTGCAAGGCTGTCAGGCAGCATGAATCACCCACTTAATGATTTGCACAGGTAGATAAGACTGCATTCCTTCATGGTCTGTCAACACTGAAGCAGCCTGTCAGGGCGGCCTCACAGGACTAACATTAAAATTATGGATAACGCCTTTCACATGTTTATTTGTTTATTATATATTCATTTAAAAAATATAAAATTAATGAAAACAGTGTAGATTTGAAATATATTGTAGTTTTTACCTGATGCCACTAAATTCAGAGGAAGGATTCACATATAAAAATTTCAGATTTCAACAGATTTTACAAAGATTATACAAAAAAAACAAAAAACAAAAAACAAAACCAATCACCATGTACAAAAACATTGTCTCTTAACATTTTGCTGTTGTTTGTTTTCTTTAAATTATTTTAATTGTGCCACATAATATGCTTAAAAGTCCCATGTTACTATGGTTCATGAGCGCGGACATTTAGCCTGCATGTAAGCTCTTTGAGTACAAATAAACACCTATTTTATTATCACATGATCATAAAAGACAGGAAAATGCAGAAAATAGATGCATGGACATGCAGACATGTTAGATCAGCCCTACAGGCTCACCGCTGTGAGCCGGGACATACCCACAGTGTAAACAGCTTCAGCTGTAAAATGCTGCTTACCCAGCGATGCGTCACTTTTTACTCTCTTACCTGTGATACTTACACTACATTTCTCTGATACTGTACTCTAATTTGAGAAAAACTGGAAGGAAACATGCGCACCACACTTTAAATATTATAAAGAAGCGTTAAAACCAAACCAATGCACAGAGACAACATTTCATGGTCTTAAGCATCTAAATTAAAAATATTCTCTGGAAATATTCTCATTCCTGACTGCAGTATTCACAAACATTGCCTCTATAATTGGATGATTAGTGGCTGTTTTATGACCGAGCTGTGGCTGTAACAGTGCACTGCTTTGTATCAGCGCCTCATTTGCCCGTAAAGGAACCGACCGTAGCTGCCAATGAATGACAGCGTTTTCCTTGTTCCTCAAGTAAAGTACTACATATACTGCTAAACTGAAAGTACAGCAATACTTCAGTAAGTCGGTGAAATCCCACCGCTCACTGCGTCGGCTCCACCTTTACATGCACAGAGAAGTTAAACGGTGTTCCCATTAATCCTAAAACGGCAGGAAAGGTTTTGGGAACATTTCAGACGAAACTTCCTCGAAGTTGGAAGTTTGATTCCTGTGAACCAGAGCGCCCTTTAACGCGTCTCTGGAAAACTGTTAGAGATTAAAATGCCGTGAAACAGCAGCACAGCAAACATCTGCCCTGTTTCACTTTGGAAAAAGTTATAATTTGTTGTCTGGCTACACCTGCATCCACCTGTTCAGCCCCCGAGCAGGTGGAGGATTTCCTTCAGCTCCACCAAACTTCCAAACGATCGCACCGAGGGCTGCAGTCTTACCGGAGCCGCGGACGAAGGCGGTTTTTCTGTTGATTTGTAGTCCGGCAGACTCATCGTGTCTTCAGCGGTGGTCCGGGTGGGAGCTGGGAGTTCACCTGTTACATTTTTCTACAGGTAGCAACCAGGGGGCGTGGCCTAACCCGGACCTTCTTTAGTGCCGAGAAGATGGATCACTCGGCTGCAACACGATTCCCTTTCTTATCAAACTTTTTAATTTACCCTGAAACGGGGAAAGCGCGCGTGCGCAGACTGATAACCGTTTATTTATACTCGTATATTTCTAAAATATATTTATTCAGTGTAAAGTTGTATGGATGGTGTGATATATTCACATTTACTGTAGGCTGCCACACTTACGTCACACGTGACGTTTGTTGCACCCGAAAATGGAGCAGTGACACATCTTTCCTTCTGACGTCACCCTAAAGGGGCATTTCACTCAGCTTACTCACTTTTCTCGTTAAACACTCCGTGAAGCTGTGAACATCAGTCTTGTACTCATTGGTTTCCACACTGACGCAGTTCTCTTTTCAATCAGTCATTGACACACAAAACAAAAGTCCTGATTTATTTACTTTCAAGGTGAGTATCAATTTCACCTTAATTCATATTTCTTACCTGGTGGTTCGTGTCCCACCAGCGGGGCCAGCACCACAGTTTGACAACCAGCTGTGCATTAAATGCAAAACTTAAAGCTGAAACGCATTTTAAAACCAACAATCTGCATGTACAATGTCCAAATTTTGAAGCTTACTTTACGTGTAAATTCCATCTTCCACCCACCAGGGGGCGCCATAGCAACTTTTAGATTTTCACTATTTTGAATAGAATATTAGATTTCACATCCTGTGTCCTCCACGGGGACATTACTTTGACTTTTCTCTACCATATACTTTCTTTATGCCCAACACTGGTTTCATACTTCAGCAGTGACTCTGCATTCTGCTGTGAAATAAACCTGCTGCTCCCACACACCAGGAAAAAACCATTACATTGTGTTTAAGAGGTCGGCTCATAATCTTCTGAGCACTTTGACATGTTTTGAAGATGAGCTGGTTGGGAAAATTGTAAACTTTTCCCTCAGTTTTCCCACTCCACATGAAACCTACAGGCAGTTAAATAAATCCACTTATTGTTTTAAGTGTATTTTCCAAATTTTATTGTTTTTGTACACAAAAATCAAAGGGCCTTGCTTCCATCTGGTGTGACGACTGAAAACCTGCAAAGAGAAAAAAAAAGAGAATTAAACCCAGTTTCAGAAATCAGTAAACTGAATCCTGAGCTCAAATTGTTGACCTCAGTTTCTGTGAGTTCCTAAAAGACTGTTTTTGGTGTCCTGTAAAAGTGTCACGGTTCGTGTTTGTGAGCTGAAACCCTTCTCAGACAAATGCCTCGATGTCTTCAACTGAAAAGAACCCCCTGCTCTGAGGAACCGGAGCAGAACCACAGAACGTGATTCTGAACCAGCGACCAGCAGAACCAGAATGAGTCCTGTTCCGACTCGTCATCGTATCATCACCGAAGGGAGCCGTGTGAGACCGTCCAACACCACAGTCTGTGTTAAATCACTGGATCCAGATTATTTTGCGATATATTATCAGGACAGCAACAGTGTCACCCGAACGTACCCGAATGGCTAAAATGTCATAATTTAAACCTGTTGAAGCTCCACTGTAGCAAACAGAACATATCTACTTATCAGAATTCACAGGAACCTCCAATTTTACTGCAGAAGAACTAAAAAACTAATTTATTTTTTGTGTTTTCTCTCTTAGGTTAGCAGCAGGACAGGATCTATCATTAGTATACAGCCTTGTGAAGGCCCTGCAGCAGTCAAATAAAACCCTGTCTCTTACCCTCTTATGCAGTGGGTACAGGTGCTCCCTGGGGCATGACGGGCACCTCTGGCTTGGCCCCCTTCTGCTCAGACATTGGTGTGGTGGGCAGGGTCTCCTCCTTGGGCTCCACAATGCTGACGTGGTCGGGCAGGGGCTTCTTGGGGCCGATCTTACCGCTGGGGTCCCAGGGCAGCATGATCTTCACCTTGATGCCCAGCACACCTGAGAGCATTAAATAAACACATCAGTGCCACCAAAACAACGCGATGGCAGTTTGATTTGGCTGCATGTGGCCGAGCTGCACTCACCCTGCCTCAGCAGGACGTGGCGGACGGCTGTGTCGACGTAGTAGTTGACGGGGTCTCCGCTGTGGATCATCAGACCGTCCACAAACTTCATGGACTTGGCCCTCTGACCCCTCAGCTTGCCGGACACGACGACTTCGCAGCCCTTGGCGCCACTCTCCATGATGAACCTCAGAACGCCATAGCAAGCCCTGAAAAAGCAGAGTGATAAAATAGCGTTAGCGGCTAATCGATCAGTGGATCCAAAGTACTGCAAGATTCTCTCAGGAAACTTTCACTGTGACTGAAATGATTCTGGTTGGTCGACTTCATAAAAAACATCAATTTTCTACATGGTGGGTTCAGCTGGAGGTCTTCAGGTTTTAAATCGGTAAAACATGCCATGAGGAGGAGACGCCTCCTTCATCAGTGAGCTTCATTAAAGCGTGCTTTGACCCTTCTCAGACAAATGCCTCAATGTCTTCACCTGGAAAGGACCCCCTGCTCTGAGGAACCGGAGCAGAACCACAGAACGTGATTCTGAACCGGCGACCAGCAGAACCAGGATGAGTCCTGTTCCGACTCGTCATCGTATCATCACCGAAGGGACAGAAGCCGACACACAGAACACAGGCTTCACCCTCAAAGTACACATGAGGTTTTTTATGACAGGGTGTTTCCTACTGACCATAATTTAACCTCTGTCAGCATTTTTACTGTTTACTCTTCTAGATTACGATCAAATTTCATACTTTGGGTCGGGTCCAACATACTAAGAGATGTGCCACGAGCAGAATACACTCATAAATAATTGACTTGAGAAAAACATCCAAACATTAAACTGTGTGCAGAGATGTATTTAGAGCTTAAGATGTCATGTTAGGACGCATAACGTTAAGAAACGTTTAATAAATTATCTTTGTGTTAAAGGACAAAACAATACACAGACGATTATAATAGTGAAACTAAAGTTAATATTCATTCATTCACAAGATTGTGTTGATGTAAAGAGCTTATGTGTAAACGTACATTACTTATTACTCAATGGCAGAAAACATTTCTAAGGTGGAAGTTAACCCTGTGGAGTCATTAACTGTTTAAATCACACCAGTCTGATGAAATTTGTAACAAAAATTATTTAGTTAAATTAAAGAAATCCAGACATGCTCACCTGCGCACAGCCAGGCCTCCCAGCAGTTTGTAGCGCAGAGACTCAGCCTGAGCGATGGCACACAGACCACGAGTGGCAACTTTCTCAGCATACAGCTAAAAGAAAGAGGAAGGACATTTCAGTATTACAGACAAACACCGGGATCAAACCAGCATGTGTAACGATGGACTGCAGGTTTCCTGCACCGTCTGCAGCACAGTCCTGATGCCTCGACCCTTCTCAGACAAATGCCTCTGTGTCTTCACATGGAAAGGACTTCCTGCTCTGAGGTGCTGGAGCAGAACCACAGAACGTGGATCTGAACCAGCGACCAGCAGAGCGAGACCGAGTCCTGCTCCGTCTCGTCATCGTATCATCACTGAAGGGAAATCTGACTGTCTAACATCAGAAGCCTTTGCACTTTACTCACTGGGTTTCCTACCAGGATGAGATTACTGTAAACTGCTGTTGGCAAAGTGTTAATATTGTAAACAAACGACCTCTAAACAGTTTAAAATTCCATATTTTTACATTTTTGCAGCCAAATGCATTTATTTTTCAAACTCTGAAACCTTCAAACATTTGTTCAGATACACCTCACCACTGACGAATTACTTTCCGTACTAAAAACCATCCAACAGTGAGCTTAAAACACAGATTAGTCTTACGCATTTATAGCGAAAGGCTGGCTTCCGGTGACGGACCGTCCCTGGCATGCTCATGGAAATGTAGTTCTTTGAGCAGATATTCATTTTCAAAAAACGAGCACAAGACTGCAAAATAAATACAATTCAGGGGGTCAACCCGGAGGTCGATGTAACTGGCAAAACAATCTGGGGGCCGACCACAAGGTCAGCGATGGTGGCGAGGCTTGGCAGGGCCAGATGTCGCAAAGTCCTCTGGCTGAGACGTGGCTGGACCTAGTGGCATGGACGTCGCAGGGAGCTGGGAGGGCTCGGCTGGGTCCCCAGCTGGCGGGGAAGTGGAGATCATGGCCATGACAAAGTACTCTGTCTCCTTCGGTCAATAGTCCAAGAATCCTTGGTCGAATGCCAAATTCAAAAATATTGTCAAAGAAATGCTGCTGGGTCATCATGGACCTGACCATGATGACCCAGCAGCATTTCTGTCACAGCTGGGAAGGCTGGTGCTTGGTGTGGGTCCAAATGCAGACACTTGAAGGTGTGGTGTGTTAGACAAAAGACGCGTCGCTTATTGTGACTGAATAAAAAAAACGTACCAAGCACTCAAAACAAAAGGAAGAAGGAAACTAGAACAATACTGATGATAACTAAACTGGCAGGAACTAAATTACTACACGCGGAAGACAAAGAACATGGAAACCTAGACGTGACAATCAACAACCTGGAAATATGGAAAACATGGAAAGAGGCACCAGCCTTGCTGCTCAGAGCCATGTTAGCCAGCCAAATGAAGCAGTCGCAGCACAGACAGGATCCGGACTCATCCGCTCAGTATTGAACCCAGACAGGCACAAATTACACCCCATCCAGTGTGAGCCCATTTTTAAAGGCTTCCACATGTTTGTGAGTAAAACGGGGATAAAACAGTGCTGACCTTCTTTCAGATTTGCACCGCCATCTTCCAACAGGCCTTAGACAGGAAAGGACCAGCAGAGGATGCGGAAATGGATTTATAGATATAGCTGGTTGCCGGTGACGGTCTGTCCCTGGCATGGTCACGGAAACGTAGTTCTCTGAGCAGATGCGACGAGCATGATTTTGCGGGTTCATTACCAAAGCAATTTTCCAAAAACCACCAGATTTATTTATGTGTTCATCTTCAATCATGGAAATATAAATCAGAACAAAACACACCAAACTTCAGGAGGTAGACAGGTCCACTCCCTCACATTATAAAGGCAGAGCAGGTGAAATCTGCAGCAGTGACACTAATTATATTTTTTATTAATTTATTTATATTTTTATTCCTCCACAGTTGGTGCAGCATCCACAATTTCACTGTACATGACCAATGACAATAAAAGGCTGTTCTGTTCCATTTTATTCTATAATTAATATAAATAATAACAATAATAAGAAACTTTAAGTTACTTTATGAGTTACAAATATGTTTTTGTAGTCTGTTGCTTTTTATTACTTGAAAGTTTTAGGAATAAAGATTTGAACTAAAGTAGTAAATGTTAGGACGAGTCCTGCTCCGTCTCATCACCTGACCGTTTAAAATCAGAAGCCTTTGCACTTTACTCACTGGGTTCCTACTAGGATGATATTATTGTCAAGTGCTGTTGGCAAAGTATTAATATTTTAAACCAAAAAAAAAAAAGGACTTAAAAAAATAATTTCAAATTCCATATGTTTACATTTTTGTGGCAAACCAGCAATTTCACACCCCCCTCCCCCCCAAACCTTTAGATATTTGTTCCGATATGTCTCCACTGAGGGATTATTTAATACTAAAATACATCCGACAGTGAGCTTAAAACACTTCTTAGTCTTATTTCTTGGTTTCCTACCTCCACGCTGCCCTCGGGGAAGCCAAACCTCTTCTGGACCACAGCGGTCAGCTCTCTGATCCGACGACCCTTCTCTCCAAGAACATTCTGGGTCCTAAAGATGGTGAGATGATTAGAGTTAAACCACATGGGTAAAAATAACAAAACAAAACCCAGATCTTTACAAACACCGGCACAAAGCTGAGACAACATAGAGCTACACAGCTGAAGTAGTTATCTCTTTAGATAAGCACACCGAGTTTACATGGAAGGAAGATGAGCTATATAAACAAAACTGACACTGGATGTAATTTTACCAGTGATCTTAATGCCTATTTAAAAACCAACATTTGCATTATTAAAAGGAAATGATCAGGACTGACTTCTAGGATGTCTTTTAATGTAAGCTTTTATTTTCTCGAGCTTAAAATATGTTTGTCTTTAAAAATGGCCAAAAATAGCAAATGCTCAGACCACTGTTAACACACTGTGTCTTACAAATGGACCAACAGTGTTTACATGCATATGCGCACTGCCAAAGTAATGGCATATCCACTTTACAGTAGAGACTCATTTTAAGCTTCTATACTTGTTTAGTTTCTAAACTCAAAATCTTCTGGAGCGGTAACAACTTCTTGGATTGGGACTCATCACCCCTTTCCCATTAGCAGTTTGCAGGGTTTTCCATTAGGTTCATAGTACCTGTTACTTTTTTAGTACCTACTCGGCCGGGGTTCCAAACAGGTACTAAAATGTGACGTCCTCTGACTGCGTGCCACCAATTGGCTAATCAATAACGTCAACTGAAGCATCAGAGCGTCTTGTTTTTTAAACTTGGGAACGAAAGAAATGGCTACAAAAACAACTGTGTTCCCACGAGTGCAACGAGATGCAACAGACCGAGCAGCAGGTATAGATTCGCTTCAACATCCACCTTTGCTGTAGCGTTCATGTGACATTAATTGCGTTGTGCTACATTGAGAGGCATTGCTATGACAGCAAGCAAGCATACAAGTCGATCGGTGGCGAGTCGACCCGAGTAGCTACTAATGAAAAAGGGGCGATGGGCAAGCAACCTAGCCGTGGATCAGAACCAGCGACCAGCAGAGCCAGACTGAGTCCTGCTCCGTCTCATCACTGGAGTAACACCTGACCATTTAAAATCAGAAGCCTTTGCACTTTACTCACTGGGTTCCTACTAGCCGACTGCTCACCTTGTGGCCAGGATGATGATCTCAGTCCTGGTTGGAGTCACGCGCACCTCCACACCGGAGTAACCATCCTCGGCAAGCTCACGAGTCAGGAACTCATTCAGCTCGGCCTTGAAGATACCGTCTGCGACGAACTGTGGACAGAGAACAGTTAAGCTTTATGTTTATGAAACACTCAAACATCCAGCACCAAGCAGACTTTCTGCCAGCATCTACAGGCTGCACACTCACACACCAACTGCCAATGCATCCTTCAAGTGCTGCAACAGGTACAACACTGATGCATCTGCTGTGGCCCCGAAACCACACAGATAATAAAATACAGCTACAGAAAATGAATGAATGGGTTTGACCCTTTAAAAGCGGGCTTACTTGAAGCTAACACACTGCTCACACTTATTTAAAACATGTAAAGGATAATTTGAAGTTCCTAACTACCCATGATGGCATTCAAACCACAGCAGGATTCACTTCTACAGAGAGCACAGTCACATTCAGAGTGAGTGCTGAAGACAAAACGAGCAGAATCTCATCGCGCTGCAGTTTTTAAACAGGCTGTATTTGTATCACCCGCTTACTTCAGCTTGCCTGGCTTCAGTGCTTAAACGCAGGCTGCCACATGTCGCATGCTTTACTGTGAAATTCCTCCCAATTCAAAATTAATGTCCTTGAACGATTCACTAAAATGAACCCCGTGCTGACTCCACATTTAACCCGAACAGTTCTAACTGCACATACGTCTCATTAACCACATTTCTCAGTGAATTAGTAGCATTAAGGAGGCAGTTTGTGTCTCTGGCTCTATATTAATACGGCTGCGAAGCTAACACCTCCGAAAACCTGGACTCAGACACAAACAACCTTTAAATGAGAGTTCAGCTAAGTCTTTTCGCATATTAGGATTTAAAGCGGGCATTAAAGTCGTGTTTAAGTCAGACACTTCAACCAGTGTGTAACTGTGCCCGGCCTCGGTGCTCAGAGCCATGTTAGCTAGCCAAATGAGGAGGTCACAGCGCAGACAGCATCTGGATTCATCCGCTCAGGATTCAACCCAAGCGGGCACATCTGATACCAGGACGGCCACCAAATGACCATATCAAATCCAGCGTGAGTCCATTTTTAAACAAATGCAGCGTGTTTGTGAGTAAAACGGGGGCTAACCTTCCTCTTCTTGGAGATTTGCACCGCCATCTTCCAATGGGCCGTAGACAGGAAAGGACCCGCACAGGATGCGGAAATGGATTTATAGCTAAAAGCTGACTTCCGGTGACGGTCCGTCCCTGGCATGCTCAGGGAAATGTAGTTCTTTGAGCAGATGTGATGAGCATGAGTTTGTGTGTTTCCTATTTTTATTACCAAAGGAATTTACACGGCGATATAAATCGGGTCGACGGCACTGATGGAACACTTATAAAGGCCGACAGCGAGGCCAGCGAGGGCGGCCACGTGATCTTAAAATACGAATTATTTGTATCGTTTTGTTTCCTACCACCACGCTGTCTTCGGGGAACCTCCTCTTGACCTCAGCGATCAGCTGTCTGATCCGACTACCCTTGTCTCCAAGAACAGTCTTCATCCTAAAGATGGTGAGACGGTTAGGCTTAAACTACATGGTTATAAAAAAAAAAGACAAAATATTTTTAATCTTTCCACACACAGACACAAAGCTGAGACAACATAGAGCTACGCTCTTAAACTAACATTGGCATCAAAGGGAAATGATCAGGACTGATTTCTATGATGCCCTTTAATGTATGCTCTCTTTTGTCAAGCTTAAAATATGTTTGTCTTTAAAAATGGCCAAAAATAACAAATGCACAGACCACTGTTAACACACACTCTGTGTCTTACAAATGGACCAACAGTGTTTACATGCATACTCGCCCTGCCAAAGTAATGGCATATCCACTTTACAGCAGAGACTCATTTTAAGCTTCCATATTTGTTTAGTTTCTAAACACTCAATCCGATCTTCTGGAGATGTAACAACTTCTTTAATTCTGAGTTGTTACTTTTTGGCAACCTAGCCGACTGCTCACCTTCTGGCCAGGATGATGATCTCAGTCCCGATTAAAGTCACACGCACCTCCACACCGGCATGACCATCCTTAGAAAGCTCATGAGTCAGGAACTCTTTTAGCTCAGCCCCTTTAATACCGTCTGCGACGAACTGCAGAGAGAGAGAGCAGGTCAGCTTTATGTTTATGTCACACGCTCAAACATCCAGCACCAAGCAGACTTTCTGCAAGCATCTACAGGCTGCACTGACTCAGACACCAACTGAGGTGTAAGCATCACAGCAGATGTCTTTGTGTCAAATTAACTGAGGATAAAACAGAAAAACAGAAAAACATGAAGGAGATGTTCCTGGCCTGATTTTTCATAGCAGATGACTCCCTTTAAAATATTCTGCAGTAGATTTAAAAACTAAAGAAAACCATCAATCAACATCTGAACATTACCTGATGTTGCTGAAGTTAAGCAAAGTTACACAGGTTTTATTACAGACACAGCTAGGAGTTTTGTAATTTGGCATAATTTAAAAAGTTTACATTTCTTTGTTTTTTAACAGCAAAAATTAGTCTTTCTTGTCAGAGGTCATTTTTGGGAAAAAAAAAAAAGAAACAAGAAAAAAACTGGGTGACAACACTGTACACAATGGTAGACTGGTGCGTAATAAGCAAGCGAATAATGCAGAAAACTAAGATTTGTGATGGGAAACTGGTCTTTAACCACACTGAGAGAGAGAGCTGTGCAGGAAGTGTGATTTTTATTGTAGAGGAAGCAAGAATGCAAAAGTAAGAGAGAATCCATGATGATGCTTTTTAAATGTGCAGCTTCAGAATCTGTGAAACGTCGGCTACCAGCACCCAACGGCATGTATACGGAGAGAGATTCTGGTGTTTCTGGCAAAATACATTTATACTTAAAAATCGATTCAGGATTGAATGAATCAATATCGCATTATTCAAACCAAAATTTATTGAATCGGAAAATACATTTTTTTAAACCCACCCCTAACACTGAACTTCATGAGGCAGATGGACCATAAGAAAACAAAAATTGGACCACAAAGTCACAACAAATACAGTTCAGGGGGTCAACCAGGAGGTTGAAGGCACTGGCAAAACAGTTCTGGAGGCCGACTGTGAGGTCAGTGTCGGTGGCGAGGCTTGGCAGGTGTGGGCTTGGCCAGTGGCAACCCTTGGCGTGGCTTGGTAGGTGCGGGCTTCGCTGGTGGCAGCCATCAGCATGGCTTGGCAGCTGCGGGCCTAGCCAGTGGCAGCCGGCGGCATGGCTTGGCAGTTGGCGGACATGCAGGCCGTGGGCTTGGCTGGTCCCGAAGGCATGAAGTCCTCTGCCTGAGACGTGGCTGGATGAGACGATATCCTTTGGCCCTCCCAGCCGCAGGGGGCTGGTCAGGCTCGGCTGAGTCCCCAGCTGACAAAGGAGGAGGCTGGTCAGGCTCACCTGAGCGTTAAACAAAAGGCAAGCCGTTTATTGTGGCTGAATAAAAAAACATACCAAACATGCAAAACAAAGGGCAGAAGGAAACTAAGACAACACTAGTGATAACTAAATTTGGAGAAACTAAATTACTAAACACGGTAGAGAAAGAACATGGAAACTTAAACATGACAAACCCTGAACCTGGAATCTAAAAATATGGAAAACATGGAAACAGGCACTAGCCTCGGTGCTCAGAGCCGTGTTAGCTAGCCAAACGAGGAGGTCGCAGCGCAGACGGCATCTGGAATAATCCGCTCAGGATTCAACCCAAGCAGCACATCTGATACCGGGACAACCACAAAATGTTCATACCTCATCCACCGTGCAGAATTTTAAAAGAAATTACGACATGTTTGTGAGTACAACAAAGATAAAACGGGGGCTAACCTTCGTCTTCTTGGAGATTTGCACCGCCATCTTCCAATGGGCCGTAGACAGGAAAGGACCCCGGGAATACGCGGAAATTCATTTATAGCGAAAGGCTGGCTTCGGTGACATCAGATCCCTGGCATGCTTACGGAAATGTAGTTCTTTGAGCAGATGCGATGGGCATGAATTTGCACATTTATTACCAAAGCAATTTCCCACAAACAAGAAGGGTTTGTTGATTTAATTTTAAGCACAGATATATAAAGGAACTAAACTAAGAACTAAACACACTGAATATGGCTAAGGATTCAGAAGAATCAAGGTCATTGATTTCTGTAACCGATTTGATTCCTATTCACATGGTCCTAATGTGATTCAATCCCTGATTAGATTAAATTCAATTGTGACTCAGTCAGAAATATTATAATTCAGACCATTTATCATTACATGTACTTAAATCTCTGTACAATAACAAAGCTGTCACTTGTGAGACTTCATCAGAGGTGTAAGCATCACAGCAGATGTCTTTGTGTCAAATTAACTGAGGATAAAACAGAAAAACAGAAAAACATGAAGGAGATGTTCCTGGCCTGATTTTTCATAGCAGATGACTCCCTTTAAAATATTCTGCAGTAGATTTAAAAACTAAAGAAAACCATCAATCAACATCTGAACATTACCTGATGTTGCTGAAGTTAAGCAAAGTTACACAGGTTTTATTACAGACACAGCTAGGAGTTTTGTAATTTGGCATAATTTAAAAAGTTTACATTTCTTTGTTTTTTAACAGCAAAAATTAGTCTTTCTTGTCAGAGGTCATTTTTGGGAAAAAAAAAAAAGAAACAAGAAAAAAACTGGGTGACAACACTGTACACAATGGTAGACTGGTGCGTAATAAGCAAGCGAATAATGCAGAAAACTAAGATTTGTGATGGGAAACTGGTCTTTAACCACACTGAGAGAGAGAGCTGTGCAGGAAGTGTGATTTTTATTGTAGAGGAAGCAAGAATGCAAAAGTAAGAGAGAATCCATGATGATGCTTTTTAAATGTGCAGCTTCAGAATCTGTGAAACGTCGGCTACCAGCACCCAACGGCATGTATACGGAGAGAGATTCTGGTGTTTCTGGCAAAATACATTTATACTTAAAAATCGATTCGGGATTGAATGAATCAATATCGCATTATTCAAACCAAAATTTATTGAATCGGAAAATACATTTTTTTAAACCCACCCCTAACACTGAACTTCATGAGGCAGATGGACCATAAGAAAACAAAAATTGGACCACAAAGTCACAACAAATACAGTTCAGGGGGTCAACCAGGAGGTTGAAGGCACTGGCAAAACAGTTCTGGAGGCCGACTGTGAGGTCAGTGTCGGTGGCGAGGCTTGGCAGGTGTAGGCTTGGCCAGTGGCAACCCTTGGCGTGGCTTGGTAGGTGCGGGCTTCGCTGGTGGCAGCCATCAGCATGGCTTGGCAGCTGCGGGCCTAGCCAGTGGCAGCCGGCGGCATGGCTTGGCAGTTGGCGGACATGCAGGCCGTGGGCTTGGCTGGTCCCGAAGGCATGAAGTCCTCTGCCTGAGACGTGGCTGGATGAGACGATATCCTTTGGCCCTCCCAGCCGCAGGGGGCTGGTCAGGCTCGGCTGAGTCCCCAGCTGACAAAGGAGGAGGCTGGTCAGGCTCACCTGAGCGTTAAACAAAAGGCAAGCCGTTTATTGTGGCTGAATAAAAAAACATACCAAACATGCAAAACAAAGGGCAGAAGGAAACTAAGACAACACTAGTGATAACTAAATTTGGAGAAACTAAATTACTAAACACGGTAGAGAAAGAACATGGAAACTTAAACATGACAAACCCTGAACCTGGAATCTAAAAATATGGAAAACATGGAAACAGGCACTAGCCTCGGTGCTCAGAGCCGTGTTAGCTAGCCAAACGAGGAGGTCGCAGCGCAGACGGCATCTGGAATAATCCGCTCAGGATTCAACCCAAGCAGCACATCTGATACCGGGACAACCACAAAATGTTCATACCTCATCCACCGTGCAGAATTTTAAAAGAAATTACGACATGTTTGTGAGTACAACAAAGATAAAACGGGGGCTAACCTTCGTCTTCTTGGAGATTTGCACCGCCATCTTCCAATGGGCCGTAGACAGGAAAGGACCCCGGGAATACGCGGAAATTCATTTATAGCGAAAGGCTGGCTTCGGTGACATCAGATCCCTGGCATGCTTACGGAAATGTAGTTCTTTGAGCAGATGCGATGGGCATGAATTTGCACATTTATTACCAAAGCAATTTCCCACAAACAAGAAGGGTTTGTTGATTTAATTTTAAGCACAGATATATAAAGGAACTAAACTAAGAACTAAACACACTGAATATGGCTAAGGATTCAGAAGAATCAAGGTCATTGATTTCTGTAACCGATTTGATTCCTATTCACATGGTCCTAATGTGATTCAATCCCTGATTAGATTAAATTCAATTGTGACTCAGTCAGAAATATTATAATTCAGACCATTTATCATTACATGTACTTAAATCTCTGTACAATAACAAAGCTGTCACTTGTGAGACTTCATCAGAGGTGTAAGCATCACAGCAGATGTCTTTGTGTCAAATTAACTGAGGATAAAACAGAAAAACAGAAAAACATGAAGGAGATGTTCCTGGCCTGATTTTTCATAGCAGATGACTCCCTTTAAAATATTCTGCAGTAGATTTAAAAACAAAGAAAACCATGAATCAACATCTGAACATTACCTGATGTTGCTGAAGTTAAGCAAAGTTACACAGGTTTTATTACAGATACAGCTAGGAGTTTTGTAATTTGGCATAATTTAAAAAGTTTACATTTCTTTGTTTTTTAACAGCAAAAATTAGTCTTTCTTGTCGGAGGTCATTTTTGGGAAAAAAAAAAGAAACAAGAAAAAAACTGGGTGACAACACTGTACACAATGGTAGACTGGTGCGTAATAAGCAAGAATAATGCAGAAAACTAAGATTTGTGATGGGAAACTGGTCTTTAACCACACTGAGAGAGAGAGCTGTGCAGGAAGTGTGATTTTTATTGTAGAGGAAGCAAGAATGCAAAAGTAAGAGAGAATCCATGATGATGCTTTTTAAATGTGCAGCTTCAGAATCTGTGAAACGTCGGCTACCAGCACCCAACGGCATGTATACGGAGAGAGATTCTGGTGTTTCTGGCAAAATACATTTATACTTAAAAATCGATTCAGGATTGAATGAATCAATATCGCATTATTCAAACCAAAATTTATTGAATCGGAAAATACATTTTTTTAAACCCACCCCTAACACTGAACTTCATGAGGCAGATGGACCATAAGAAAACAAAAATTGGACCACAAAGTCACAAGGGTCTAAAACAAATACAGTTCAGGGGGTCAACCGGGAGGTTGAAGGCACTGGCAAAACAGTTCTGGGGGCCGACTGTGAGGTCAGTGTCGGTGGCGAGGCTTGGCAGGTGTGGGCTTGGCCAGTGGCAACCCTTGGCGTTGCTTGGTAGGTGCGGGCTTCGCTGGTGGCAGCCATCAGCATGGCTTGGCAGCTGCGGGCCTAGCCAGTGGCAGCCGGTGGCATGGCTTGGCAGTTGGCGGACATGCAGGCCGTGGGCTTGGCTGGTCCCGAAGGCATGAAGTCCTCTGCCTGAGACGTGGCTGGATGAGACGATATCCTTTGGCCCTCCCAGCCGCAGGGGGCTGGTCAGGCTCGGCTGAGTCCCCAGCTGACAAAGGAGGAAGCTGGTCAGGCTCACCTGAGCGTTAAACAAAAGGCAAGCCGTTTATTGTGGCTGAATAAAAAAACATACCAAACATGCAAAACAAAGGGCAGAAGGAAACTAAGACAACACTAGTGATAACTAAATTTGGAGAAACTAAATTACTAAACACGGTAGAGAAAGAACATGGAAACTTAAACATGACAAACCCTGAACCTGGAATCTAAAAATATGGAAAACATGGAAACAGGCACTAGCCTCGGTGCTCAGAGCCGTGTTAGCTAGCCAAACGAGGAGGTCGCAGCGCAGACGGCATCTGGATGAATTCTCTCAGGATTTGTTTTGTCTCCTACCACCACACTGCCTTCAGGGAAGCCAAACCTCTTCTGAACCTCAGCAATCAGCTGTCTGATCTGATGACCCTTCTCTCCAAGAACAGTCTTGATCCTAAACATGGTGAGATGTTTAGGGTTAAACTACATGGTTAAAAAAGCTCCGAAACAAACAAACAGAAAAAAGATCTTTCCACAAAACAGCACAAAGCTGAGACATCATAGAGCTACACAGTTGAAGGTTTTATGTCTTTTGATAAGCACACCGAATTTACATGAAGGAAGATGTGCTATATAAACAAAACTAACACAGGATATAATAATGTTACAAATGTAATGGCAGGGATCCTAACGTTTGATTTTAAGAAGGAAGGAGATGATAGCAGCTTGGGTCACCACAAAAGATATGACAAAAATGCTATAATTATATAATTTAAATAATGCATATTACAAGATGCATTCTTGGATAATATTTGGATTAATCCTGATGTAATCATGCTACACTTTTTTCTGTATTTCATGTTGTAGCTTTATGTGTACAATATAGGTGATGCTCATCAGCCTTTTGAACTGTACAACGTTATCTCAGAATCAAAGTGACAAATGTCACTTCCAGAGAACAACCAGTGTTACATCAGCATCCACCTTCTCCTTCAGATTTACAGGCACATTTTTTTCATCACTCATAGATCAGACAACCAGACTGGCTCAAGCTGTGCTTTAGGTGTGACCAGTGATTAATTTTTATTTATTTATTTTTTACCAGTGCACTATAAATAACCCACATTGCAAAAGGTAAGTTATGCCTTTATTCTCACATTGTGGCTAAAATTTTTAACTGATGTTTGCACAAATTACTACTTTGGAAACCAACCAATGTGTTTTCTTCTGTGGTTAAACAGTTTAACGCCTGGAATTTATTATTTATTTATTATTATTATCTTATATTATATTATATTATATTATATTATATTATATTATATTATATTATATTATATTATATTTGTGAAAGTACACTCTGAGATAAAGAGAAAATAACGTTCTCTTTATCTCTTTACCTTTTGTAAAGTTGGACCAGCCACAGGGAGTGTGAGGGTGATTTTGGCCTCCTGTTGAGCGGTGATATTAGTAAAGACAAAATTAACAGATTGACCCCAAGAAGATTTCACTACAGCATTTCCGAAAAGCTTCATCTATTTTCTCACTCAAACATCGTGTGAAGTGAACCTGAAATAATCAATTCCTCTGCAGATGATTGGTTAGCTCTTTGACAACTACTCTTTCAAGAGTTTATGAGATGAGAGGAAGGTTGGAGACTGGCCTGTAATTAGCTAGTGATCTGTGCTAAGGCATTTTTAATGTTTGTTATTTTTTAGGCCTCAGTTATTTAGCAAGACAGGGGCTTGTTTAACATGTGTCTTTGGCCATTTCACTGGGGCCACATGGTTTTGTGAATAAATTTGCTGAGATCTAGATCCATTGCATGTGGGGAAACTGATTGTCATGGCAAGTATAGTAAGTGGTTTAGATTCACAACCATTTTAAATTGTTTATCAGAAGTGATGCTTCTTTTTGCAGAGATAATTAAAAAATTGTCAGTCTTCTGCTAGTCCTTCTCTGATGTTAAACAATGTAATGTCAAAAAGAGAAAGTCCACAATTAAGGCTTTAATTGCAGCAAGTTTTATTAAAGCAATTGAGCAGGAGAAAAGCAAAAGCAGAATTAAACAAGTCACTCAATAATAATAAAATCACATCAATTATACTTATCTACTTAACCTTTTTACTGTGATATATAATATATAATATAATATAGAAAATCTTTTTTTTTTTAAACTTTTTCCACATTTTTACATAAAACATCATCATTTTCTCAATACAACTTTTTCATTAAATCATAGATTTTTAAAGTCAGAGTGCACACACGCCGTTTCTACACTTCACTGGAAGGGCTGTTGTTAGAATCCCTATTATATTTTCAAACTCCCATCCTTTTTAATTAAGCTTACACATAATTACATTTTCCAGATTATATTCTGATCAATATTAAGCATAATTATCTGTCAGTTCAATCTCAAAAGAACTACAATTCTGTGTTTATTCGTGGCAACACAATGATGATGATGATAATGGGTCAGTGAAACAGCTCTTATCTTTTCAGTCACACCCAGGCATGAATATGAAAGATTGAAGCTGGATTGTGTCTCGGGACGCAGAATCTAGACATTAGAACAGATTTTCTCTCTACTCAACATATTCATCAGACTTTGATTCTATCTTTGATCCTATAAATCAAATGTAAGACTGGATGTTGAGCCCTTTTCTTCACTTCTGGTTGGAACTGAGCAAAGGCAATTCTCTACGGCAGATTAAATAAAGAATCGTCAAACTTCAACCTTAAAGTAAAGGACCTTTTAACATCAAACAAAAAGTAAAGGTAAAGTAAAGTATTTCTAAAAAATGTACAAGTTTGTAGAAAACATTTACTCTCATTTTCCAGCTACAATCACAGTAACAATCAGATGTTTCAGTCTTGTTCTTTCAGCATCATTTTATGGAAGGTGGTCCTCATTACCTTTCTGCTCAGGGAAAGTTAAACCTGCAGCAGCTTCAAGGTAAAAGTTAAAGAAATAGTATAGGGGCTGCAGCTGATAGATTGTGTGATTTGGCTTTTATAATGCCTCAAGATAGATTTTAGGATTGTTCAAGTGAGGGTTCTTCCAAGTAAAGTAAAGTCACCTGGGAAAATAAAAAATAATTAAATCTTTAGACAACATTTTATTATCATGTAGCACTTAGTTTGGAGAAAGTTATGCAATTTGTTTGAAGACATGTTAGTTTTTGTTAAGCTGTTCTTCTACAGCCGTAGAACAGATTTCATAATCAGCCAACCCGTTTGTTATCTCTGAAACTTAAACTTGATATCATCTGCCCACCTATGAAGTTTCATGAACTTATCTTGCAAAGTGATAATATCTGTCTGATATTAGGACCAACCAATCAGATTTCTGGGACCTACTGCTCAGAAAGGTGTTTTGGTGCTACAGGACTGGATCACGTACAAAAGACCAGCCCTGAGTCCACAAACCATCCCCAAGCCCCAAGTACGGAGTGCTAGAAGGCAGAAGAATAAACCAGCTCTACTCCATGTGTAAGCGTGTTGCAAACAACCCTCTGCACTCTACATCATTCCTACTATATATCAGTCCAGACAGTCACGCCGAACAAAGCTTTTGACCATCAAAAGACGGAGTGCCAACTCATATGAGCACATTTGCAGCGTGCATATAAAATAATTAAAACATCTTTATTTAGTAGAAAAATCAAAAATTTTCAACACATTACAGAGATCACACAAATCCACTATTCTTAAAATCAAAAGCACTAAAATTGACAGATCTGGTTCATTTTCTCACTGCACAAATTATATATAAAGCAATAAACAACCTACTTCCTGACAATATCATAAAGTTGTTTTCTAAAAGGGAACGGGATACAATTTGAGGGGGGAATTAAATTTAAAACATCCTTGTATCTGTACAACATTAAAAAGTTTTTGCATCTCTGTGTGTGGAGTGAAGCTGTGGAACAGACTTAATAAAGATATGAAGCAAAGTCCGAGCATGGCGCAGTTTAAAAAGCAGTTCAAGGAAATGATTTTTGCAGGGTACAGGGAGGAGGTAGAGATTTGATAGGGAGTTCTTGTCTAATATTTTCATGTGTGTGCAGGTGCACGGGTATGTTGGTATGGGTTGTGTATCCTTGAGGTGTTAATGGGGTTATTGAAAAAATAAAAATTAAAAGAGTCTGTAATGGATAGAAAGTCAGAGGCCATGCTACAGCTAAGATCATCCACGTGCAGGTTGAAATCCCCAATCATTAAGACCTTCTCTAGTTTAATAATGCAAGCTCAGTAGGTAGTGTGGTCGCCCCATGATTGGAAGGTCAGGGGTTTGAATCCACTACCCTGAGGTATCCCTGAGCAAGGTACCGTCCCTACACACTGCTCCCTGGGTGCCTGATTTGTGGCTGCCCACTGCTTCACTAAGTAAATGGGAAAAGACTAATGCAGAAAGAGTAATTTCCCCACGGGGATCGATAAAGTACACATTATAATTATTATTCTAAAAAGTCTGTAAAATCTTGAATAAAAACACCAGCGGGGCCGGGAGGGCAGTAAATTAAAACATATCTGATGAACCAACTTTAAGAAGCCGTGACTCAAAGGAAGGAGGAGGAGTCCATAGCTCTGCAAGCAAAACTGTCCCGGTGAACAGCAGTGTTCAAAGCAAGTTACTTTGAAAAAGTAATTAATTATAGTTACTAGTTACTTTTTCAAAAAAGTAACTGAGTTAGTAACTGAGTTACAAGATTCTAAAAGTAATTAATTACTTGAAGTAACTATTGCGTTACTTTAAAAAAAAAAAACATTTAACCCTCTGGGGTCCAGGGTATAATCTGCCATTTTTAACTACTTTTGATGTTTCCTCCACATTTCACATTTAAAAACTATTTATTTGTCTCGTTTGGTATCATCCTTTTCAGCACAACCTCACGTGTCTGAATTTACAGTTTTGTTTTCATTTTTACGGACTGTATTAACACAATTGATCTAAAATCAGACAAAAAACATAAAAATCAGAGTAGAAAAAGTTTTTTTTACTGTAACAACCACAAACATGTTTAATGAATCATATTTCATAACTTTAAATGTAAATATAAATTGTCAATTTTAAAATCATATGCACAAGTTTTGCAAACAACAAAGTTATTTGCATCCATTTACCTTTTACCTTGATTTTTTAAATAACCATTTCAAACTATTTACAGAACAATCAGCTGTTCTGCATTCAATAAGATGCCACACACATTATTTGTGCCACTCCAAAAGAAATAATTTCTGTCCACTATAAAGAAGAACATCACAGCCTGATACCTGCAGGTCTGACAGCAGCAGGTGTATCACTCCTGTTTCTACCTGGAGACAGCCGTCGCCTCATTGTTCTCACACACAACACAAAACTATCCACAACACTACACACTAACTACACAAGACACAACATTAACTACACACTCCAAACACGCTAAACGTCACGAATCTCTCACATCTCAAAACTCGCTCTCTCTCTCTCTCTCTCGCCGTCACTCCTAAAACTTCCCCTGTTTTTTTTTTTGTTTGTTTATTTTCTGTTTCTCAAAGGGAGTTAGCTATGCACCAAGCCTATTGTGTGCTGTGCTCTGGTAGGAATCCAGTCTCTCTGAGCACTTTGTTCACAGCTGGTGTGAAGTGGGCGCTGTAGCTCAGCAGTCTGCCATCATAAATCAGCTTGTCTTCTGCCAGGTTGGGTTGTCTCGGAAATCTGCAAAAAAAATTGTATGAAACAGGTTTGTATGTGCTTAATACATTATAAGAGAGACAAAAGATTCAGAATAAAAATATCTAAAAATTACATGCTAGCAAAGATGCTGTTGGAAGTATATCTTACAGGTAAAAACACAGTGATAAATAAGTAATCTTTATTTAGACAATTGTTTTGTATAAAGAAAAATTTCCAAGTTGTTTGTAATCAGATTTGACTGTAAATACATTCTTTACAATTTTCATCAAATCCTCCTGGAACTCGGTGAGTGTCCTTGTTTGGCTACCATTATAAATTCTTTCTGACCCCAGAAAGTCTAAAGAAACAATAGATCTTAATGCACAAGGGTGAAATCTGTAAAATGTATAAATAATATCCACAATATTCAGAACAAAAGGAACTAAGCGTTTAATAAATTAAAAGTCACTGCTCAGGAACAAAAACATGAATCTGTTGATAAAGAGAGGAAGGTGAAAGAAATATTAGTGTGGTAAACAAACAGATTTAATAATGGGTTTATCCAGTGAAGCACAGCAGAATAGCATTAAAAGGGAAACAGACTATCATGGGATTGAGCACAATTTTTGCTGGTTTTTGTAGCAACTAATGATGAGGAATTGTTTAACTAATTTACCTTGTGTGGTACATCCGTGCTATGTTCCTGTCAATCCAGGAGCAGCCATGCTGTGACTTCAGAACCCCATGAACAGTTGTGGAAAACACTGCTCGAGGGTTGACAATGATCTTGAAGTTACTGTAATGAGTCTCCTTAATGATTGGTTCTTGGTACAGGTGAGCCAAAATGTTCACACCAGTGACATTCTTCCAGTCAGTCTGTGGTGGCAGACTTTGGGATGCTGGAGGAGCCAACATGATATTGATGGGGAACACGTTATTTTCAAACATGTAGCACTTGTTGGCACCATATTTGTTCTCCAGCAGCGGCAACAACTCTACCCAGCTGGCAACAGAATAACAAGATAGTTATAACATGTAAAACCACTTGAACAGCACACAAGCAATTAAAAGATGACTAACCACAGCAGGAAAGTTGAAAACAATTTCAATAATGTGTTTTAAGTGATCTCTAAGTGATCTTAAGTGATCTCTCAAAGTTTTTCTTTGGATTTTCCCATATTTCAGGACCAAACCTTGGACTTGACCTTCTACTTTTAATGTTTGTTTGTTTGTTATTTCACTAACCTGGGAATCGTTTAGGCAAGTCTACTAACTTACTATTGGTGTCATGAATCCAAATTTTGGCTGACATTGTCATCAATACACACCAACAGGACACACCTTCTTATTTAATGGTTTTTCTTTGTTTTTACTCCTTTCTACATCGTATATACATACTGCAGACTTCAAATTTATAAAGCAAGATATTTGTCATTCCTATCAAAGAAAAAAAAGATAAATAGCTGATCAAAGTGTTGTATAAAAGAAATATAAGAGAACACATTTTATTTATTTATTGTACTTTCAAAATAAAAATCACTTATTCCTAACTTTAATAAGCTGAAGTTCAAATGAAGAAAAATGTTCAACATTGACTGAACAACAAGAGAACTGGTTTTGAGATGACTGGATGTCTGATGCTGACTGATAAAGAATTGACGATTAAGGCAAAGCTTGATGAGGCATAAAAAGTCAAAGCCAGATCGTCAGGTTTCCGAATTTTTTTTCAATACATAAAATCGTTCAATAAGAATGTTTTATTAGTTAATGATCAGTTAATGATGGGAGCAGGTACAAAATAATAATATAAAGCAGGGGTAGGCAACTCCAGGCCTCGAGTGCCGGTATCCTGCAGGTTTTAGATCGCACCCTGGGTTAACACACCTGAATCCAATGATTAGTTCATTACCAGGCCTCTGGAGAACTTCAAGAAATGCTGAGGAGTCATTTAGCCCTTTAAATCAGCTGTGATGGATCATAGACACATCTTTTTTTTTTTTTTTTTTTTTTTTTTTTGTCCCGTTTGGATCTATAGCCATCAGAATTGTTGTCTTAAGGCCAAGAAAGATGCCAAGCGGATTTATTTTACCAAGTGGATCATCATGGCCTTGCCATATTGGTCCATTTGATTGACCTTTATTATATATAAACCATTAAATAAGAAGGTGTGTCCTGTTGGTGTGTATTGATGACAATGTCAGCCAAAATTTGGATTCATATATAATTATGAATTTATTTTATTTTCGGTTGCTACAAACGGGAAAGACATGACTGGGGGATAGGACAGGGGGAAAGAATGAAAGAAAGAGAGGGAGAGAAAGAAAACCAAAGGGGAGAAGAGACGGTGAGAAGGGGGGGAAGAGAGAAAAAAAACAAACAAACAAACAAAAAAAACAAAACACCTGGGTCACCTGTATGGAGAAAAAAAAAACAGAAGAGAAAGCAAACAACAAAGAGCAACATAATAAGAAAAAAAAAGCACCATCACAATAAACTAGCTAGCAGTAGATATCAATAGTTACTAAATAATAAACGATATTGTGCAGCACGCAAGATATACAGCGCACAGTGTGCTTTGAGGCAGCAGCCAAGAAAGCTGTAGTCCGCGTCTGTGAATACCCATGTGTACACCTGTGTGCATACCTGTGTGGATCAGCATGCTTGTATTCCAAAGGTTTCTCCATGTAATGATCTGCTAGGGAGTGTGGGGAGCCACAGCCCTGTCCTCTATGGTATGAAGCAGGTATGGAGGAGATCAAAACTCCAGACATCCAGAGGCCCCCAGAACACAAGAGACCAAGGAAGACACACAGAGGGGCAGCCGCGCCACTGTCCCAGAAAGAGCTGAGGAGAGTCCCAGATGAGGGCTCATTCAGCAGCCGCGGAGCAGAAGCCAGGGGGAGTTGCAGTGACACGCCCGTGAGCTCCGCCGGCAGCCAGCTGTGCCTGAGTGACCGAGCCCCAGGCCGAGAGGCCGGGGGCACCCCACCTCCGAAATGGCCCGAGCGAGCCCCAATAAGCGACCGCCAAGGAGTGAGCCGGTGTGTACCCGGACGCCCACCCCCAGACACAAAGAACCACCAACGCACCGACACCTGAGGGAGTCCGCCACCGGCAGGGGAAGTGGTGGTGGGTGGAGATAGGCCCTCCAAGGTTTGGAGGCCTGAGATGTCCCCAGAGAGGTGGCGTCTGATACCCAACCTGACATATAGACACAGACATACAGGCACACACAGACACAAACATCCATTCCCACCCTCATGCTCTCATATGCACTTACTCCACACTCAACCAACGTGGAGACAGACACAAAGAGACGCTGTATACACGATCACACTCCCCAAGCGTACTCTACCAACTGGGTCTAGGTACCCTTGCCCCTGGAGGGGGGAACTGCACCCAGACCCAGGTGGTGTTACCCTTTTCCCTGCGGTGGGGAGAGGCAGACCGCCCCGACTCCGCAGCAGCAGGGAGGCCCCACACCCCAGACCGCAGTCGGACGGCCAACTCCTCCTAGCCCCCCCGCTCCAGCAGGCCGCAGAGAATGGGGGTGAGAGAAGACTCCAAACCTCCCTCCACCCGCTCATTGTAGTGTTGATGCATATGTGTTCTAAGGTGCAATTAAAACCCAGGAGGGCTTGGAGCTACCTGCCAAGGAGCAGCAGGTAAGCGCATAGTCCCTCCTGCTAGCCCTCAATGTCTACGTGTATTTAAAATTGAGAGGTGGGCAACGATGCCAGGGGTGAGGTGTACACCCTGATGGTAACTTGGACTCCGTGTATCGTGCCCACCCCCAAGATCCTATATGTATGTGTAATGAGGGTGTGAGTAATGTGAATGTCTAAGTTGTGGGATAAAATTGAGGCAGAGGCAGCCAGAAGGGGACAGAGGGGGGGGGGGGGGGTAGCCTCCTCTGCACCCTGGTGACATACCCCTACTCCAAGGCCCTGCATGTGTGGGTGGTTGTGGTGGAGCGGGAAGAGGGAGGCAGCTGGAGATGGGGAGGGAAGGAAGGGAGGGGCAGGTGACCCCTCCCTGGGGCCAGCTCCCCCGCTGACCCCAGTAGGCACTCCCATACTCCGCGACCCGCCAGGGAAAGGGGGCCCAGGCCCATCCAGACCGGGGCCCAGCGCAGCAGCGCCCCCCGGCCCCACAGAGCCCGGGACAGTCCAGCCAACCCCACCACAGAGAAAACTGCACCCACCCCCCCATCCACTCATCTTCCAGATTACATGAGACGATAGACGCCCAGGCTGAGATCTTCCTCCACCTCTCCTGTATCTCCCCCTCCTGCAGAGAGTTCCTGAGGAGAGGAAAGCTCCTGCAAGGTGTGACAATCTCCCCCACCAGTTGAAGAGCCCCCCAGGTGGCTCGACACACCGGCGGCACCATGCGCCAGGGATGGGCCCCCAATCATGGACACATCTAAAACCTCCAGGACACCGGCACTCGAGGCCTGTAGTTGCCTACCCCTGATATAAAGGAACAAAAAGCCTGTGACTAGAAACCTGGAACATGAAACATAAAAACCTGAGACAGGGAAATACGGAAGCACCGCCGCAGTTGTGGATATCAGGGGGACCACCTCTGTTCACCGGGTGGTCCCATCAACCATGGACAAAAGGTATGTGAAACCCTGTGACTGCGGTAGAGGAACCACCAGATCAACATGCACATGATCAAAAACATTTGCCAGGGATGAGAAATGGTTCAAAGGGTGCCTTGGTGTGCCTATGGACCTTTGCATGCTGGCATGGAACGCACGCTGCAGTCCATTCACTAACAGACCTGCGAAGGCCTGGCCAAACAAACTTGAAGCTGACCAATTTAACAAAGGCCCGGAACCCCAGATGTAATAGAACGTGCACTGAGTCAAAAACGTGACGACGCTATGAAACGGGGACCACCAGGGTTAGGGGATTATCTTGACAGAGGACAAAACGAAAGGCAGCAAACATCCAAAGAAGAGCTTTGAATGTCCTTCAAGAAGCCTGGAGAACTATTACTAAAGACTACTAAAACATTATAAATATTGACTTTCAACCTCATTGACCTCTCTAATCATACAAACTGTTCTTGTTTTGTCTTATATTTTGTATTTCCATGTATGTTTGCAGCACATGTTTTAGTATATCACTGCACATATTTTCCATCTTCATAATAAACCATGAAAATACACACACATACCTGACGACTTTCTGGGGCAGTATGAGCTCATCTATATCATGTAGAGCCACATATCTGGACTGGTACATGTATCTGTAAAGGCAGTCATTGAGAGCAGGAATCTGACCAAAGTAGTGAAGTTCACCGGGACCATGTTCAGGCAGCCAGCCACGAGACACGTTCACATATCTGGACAGAGACCAAGGAATCACCTCCAGTAAACCTGAGAAAAAAAACATTGGAAGCAGTTCAATGTCAGTAATTAAAACTAGACATTACAATTACTGCAACTCCAACCTCAAACTGAAATCATTGAACTGGTGAAATGCATTCTGGATCTTTATGGTGAAGCAGACACATGAAAACAAAACATTACCTGTTTTTTTTTGTCTCAGTGAATAAGACTAGAGTAATAAACAACCTGGAGCAGCAGCAGTGACATGGCTAAGAAACAACCCAACGCAAAAACTTAATGATCTCATTAAAACAACCTAAGGTTTTGGCTGCACTAAAAACAGACAAAACAGACTCTCATCTGTTGCTCTCAAACATGATCCAAGAATGAATGCTAGTTTTCATAAAGGTTTCCAATATTAGAACTGGACTGTGTGACTAAGTGAAAGGCTCTGTTGTTAATTGAAAGGAAGGTTGTGTATAGGAAATGAATTACTGCTGTACCATGTGTGAAACAAAAAAATAAAAAATACATAAATCCACAGAGAACTATCAGTTCTTTTAGGTACTTAGTTTTAGTCATTTTTAATGTTTCCATTAAACATTAGAGAAACCAATATTAAGTATAAATCCAGTTTGTGAGCATGGCCACGGAAGGATCCTGTGAGAGCTCATGCAGTCTTAATACTGAGACCACCAAACAGTTCCAGGTCTCTGTAATACACAGCAAGTCAAGATGACTCACTTGCATAAACAGTGGAAACATGAACATAAAGACACGGGAGAATCTGACAAAATGTGTAAGACAGTTTTAACTTTCACTCATTTCAGCTGCAGCCCTGATGGTGTTTGATGGTCTGAGAGCACATAAACAAGACAAACTTGCAAATTTGATAGATCTATAAGTACAAATTTGTATCCTGTTTTAGAATTATATATCAAGTTTTATAAAACAATACAATTGTTATGAAAATGTTTATAGCCAGCATTAGATAAATAAATAAATAAATACATAAATAAAATAAAATAAACATCAGGTGATACAGCTGCTTCTATTGATGTGTGTCAGACAAAGACCAAAACTTTAGATGGGGGGAATTTGTATATCTGTGTCTGAGTGCATGTGCATGTGTGTGTGTCCAACTCGAGAGAGTGCCCTTTCACCAGTTTTAAACAAAAGTCGACAATCCCCAAGCCGACGCAGGTGATCTTGAAGAAGTAGGAGGAAAGGGCAGAGAGTCATACACTGTCTTGTTATCTGGGAGAATTTGTTGTTCCAGCTTTGGCCCTGGAGCTTCCAGCTGGTTAGGGGAGGCCACATAAAGATAGTGGTTGTTCGGGTTTGGTTTCTGCATTCCAGTTCCATCATTGGTCCACAGATCTATCAATTTCCTGTTGCGGAGTCGCAAGCTTCTCTATGATTTTATCCATATTGCGTTCAATAAACACTGTCTGAGTACTTGTGGCTCTACCCACGGCATCAATCCAGCCGGCCTTATGGGATTTCGAGCAGCTGTAACCGTTTCCATTAGTCGTCAGTAAACCAGGGCCGTGCCAGCTCCAATCAGCAAGAACCCCGTTATCATGGTTCCGAATAGGTAGATGTCTTCAACGTCCTCCATTCAGCCTGCCCCAAGCCCAGGCTTCTCATTGAGAAGAGGATGTCAATTGCATCAAGAGACCAATTGATCAAATCCGTAATTTCTTGGTTAGAGAACAAGACAGAGAGAGTCTCTTTGAGTTAGACAAGACTAGACAAGGACAAGAGAAGCCAAGCAGGAAAGATGAGGGAGAAAGACGCGACCACCTCTGCCAAGAGCCAAACGACCCAGGTTAACATGTTTAATATGATGTCATTTTCAAAAGAATTGATTGGTCAGTAATGATTTCACACTTAACCTCTTGTTGATCTCTTATCCTAAAAATGATCTGCCCCTGAGAAGGTTAGGTTTTCTGTCTATGATGCCATATTGATATTCCTTGTTTAAACACGAACCATTATCATAGTACTGAAAACTCCAGGCTAATCCTGAAGTTGCCTGGAGAAGTCCAAATCCAGTACAAACTGGAGTGATTTATAGAGGAAACTGTAGTAAACTAGTGTATGTTTTGATCACAAAACATTAGTTGTGATTAGCTGAAGGAAGGAAGTTCAGGGTGTTTGGCAACTTCACTCAGTGTTCACTGTGGGAAAATGCCTTTAGCTGGTGATGTGAGGTCATAAGGAAAGACACACTCAGACAGAAAATTATACCATACTCCACCTTTTTGTGTGTAGTAGTCCAATATTCGTTGCGTTTCAGGACTGCAGCTGGTTTTATAGACAACCACTCTGTTCACTCCCAGTAACTGCAGCATCTCAAGACTCTGTACCAGCTACAATCCAACACATTTGAACAACAAGTGTTAATATGCAAGGATGGCAGAAATGTCTTGTTTCTTTATTATTATTATAACTGTAAGGAATACTGGGAAAAATATACCTTTTCTGGTTTTATTTCTTCCTGTCTTAGTCTGCATACTTTAGAGAATGAGTTTCAAAAATCTATTTTTTCTGTCTTTTGAAAGCAAGAAAGCAAATGTCACTGTACCTGCAGCACGTTGGTAAAATCAAACATGGTGGAGATGCAGACGGTGAAGTTGTAAGGAAAAGATTCTGTCTTCTCCTGCTGGTTCTTCACCTCTAAAAACTCTTGGTTGGGATCATCTTAAGAGACCACACAAACATACACTTTTACCATCTTATTTTTGTAACTGAACTCCAATTAGTAATACTTTTTGTGTTAAACAATCTTAAAGTCAAACTGACATATAAAAATGTTTCAGGTATCAGTTACTCCCTGAAGCTTTGTTTTACTGACAGGCTATAGAGTAGATATTGATATTTCACAAAATGAGTGGGAGTCTAAACCTGGTGGTGACATAGGAGGCAAAATGAGAAAATCACTAATGTCAACATAATGTAAACCTGAATGGTCATCAAATAGTTCACTTAGAATGTAAAGTTTAGAAAAATTATTGTAGAACCTTTAAAAAATTAAGTAATTATTTACCTTATTATTTATTTACTTTTTACATCAATATTTTGGTATTTAATTGATCTCATGCACACCATGAACTGGGACTAGATGTATTTTTGAAATCCATTCATTAATTGCTGAGATATTTCAACTTAAAGCAAACACCAAATTGACAAACAGACTGGCATTTCCATTAACATGCCCCACAGCAAGGTTAACATTGTACTTGTACTTGTAGAGTTGGCATCAGCGGAGGTCACGGCAATAGAAGATGGTGTCTCACAGCCTGAGGGGAGGGGGCACATGATGTTTGCTGTCCCATAGGCAAAACCAAAGTGATCAGTGTGGATGTCGGCCACACCATTAGAGAGAAGCTGCTTTTCCTGGCAACGAAAGACACAGCGATAGGCCACCTTCTCACTCCGCAGCACCACTGCAATGGCACAAACCTGGAACAAGAAAAAGGCAGGAAGGAGGGTTTAATATAAGAGAAATTACAGGACAAGCATTATGTTTAACCACTGCCACCAAAGTGCTAATCAACAGCCTTATTGGACTCATACAAGCCAATCATGTTGTGTTACTCATCTGCATAGTAGATGTGCATGACAGAAAATATCCTTGTTCCTGTAAGTGAATATGTTGGTAAGTGCTTTTTTTTCTTGGTTTAATCTAAAATAAGGCAAATGTTTTCAATAACCTGCTGAATTCTGAAGTTTGAGCACTTACAGAAATATTATGATATCTAATATATGAAATCTAATTTTTGTGACAGTTGTATTTTAATGGAGAGAGACAGATGTACCAGCTACAATCCAACACAGTTTGATGTCATCCATGTGGATGAGGAGGTGGCTGATAATTGCTCCATTCTGTAGTCAATGTTGTCAATGATCTCACTGAGAGGGTTCAGGTTTATGCAGAACAGCAGTGGGAACAGAGCATCTCCTTGATAGCTCCCCAACTTGATGGTGACTTGTGCTTGTAAACATACATGGCAGTCCCAGTGGCATTTTGATCATCTTTATTGTTGTCCTGGTGCAGCCACAACAACCTGGTGCTGAATGCCCAGAAGACAGTGGAGATTATTGTGGACTTCAGGAAGCACACAGCCCCACTCCCCCCCATCATCCTGACTGACACCCCCATCACCTCTGTGGACTCATTCCGCTTCCTGGGTACCACCATCACCCAGGACCTGAAGTGGGAGCCCACCATCACCTCCGTCATTAAGAAAGCCCAGCAGAGGATGTACTTCCTGAGGCAGCTGAAGAAATTCAACCTGCCAACACGGACGATGATGCAATTCTACACTGCAATCATCGAGTCCATCCTCACCTCCTCCATCACCGTGTGGTACGCTGGAGCCACTATCAGGGACAAACAGAGACTGCAGCGTGTTGTGTGCTCTGCTGAGAAGGTGATTGGCTGCAGACTCCCATCTTTGCAGGACCTGTACACCTCCAGGACATTGCGGCGTGCAGCTCGGATCTCAGCTGACCCTTCTCACCCTGGACACAGTCTGTTTGACCTGCTCCCCTCAGGCAGGAGGCTCCGGTCCATTCGCACCAGAACCTCTCGCCATAAGAACAGTTTCTTCCCCTCTGCTGTTGGACACATGAACAATAACCATATGACTGTACCCACCACTAACACATGACCCTACGCTGTGTTCACTGCATCATTCCATGTTTGGCACTGATCACCACCTGCACTCATGTATATATCTTTCAACGTAGCACTCTTAATTCTTATTCTCATGTATATATCCCATGTATAGCTCATGCACATATCTTTCTACGTAGCACTTTTAATTCTTATCCCTACTTTTATTTTTTCATGTCTATTTAAGTGCTATTTATGACACTATGTTTGCACTGAAGCACTGCAGCAATTTCCTAATGTTGTAAACCTGCTCAACATTTGGCAATAAACCCCTTTCTGATTCTGATTCTGATTTTACCAGTTGCTGTACACACACAGAGCTGCAGGTCTCCCGCTGCCAGCTCAACGTAACAACAAACATATTCACCAAAACTCCAAACTTTTAAGCCGGTGAGGCGTGATTGCGGATGCCGCTCAGGTGGGTCAATCGCACCTGCAGCAGCACCGCAAACCACGCCCCACCACAGTGCTATTGGCTTGAAGTTGGCCTCCAGCGGTTGCCACCTTCCTATTGAGTTCCTGACGAAGGCTCCTAGGGTCCTCTTGATCTTGTATAGTTCTAGGCATTCAAGGAGCCACATGTGGAGCATCGAGTCATAGGCTTTCTTGTAGTCAATTCAAGTGGTGCTACAGATTTCTAAGCCTGGTCTTGCAGTTTTGGGCAACTGCTCTGTCCACCACTAGCTGGTGGTTTGCTCCTCTGTTATTCTTGCCAATTCCTTTCTGTGCTTCAGAAAGGAAGCTGCAGCTTCAGCCTCACCTTCTCAGACGGCACTTTATGAGTGATGGGGCAGAGGTCTTGTAGGTCTCCTGGACGTTAAATGGTAAATGGTCTGTATTTGTATAGCGCTTTACTAGTCCCTAAGGACCCCAAAGCGCTTTACACATCCAGTCATCCACCCATTCACCCATTCACACACACATTCACACACTGCTGATGGCAAGCTACATTGTAGCCACAGCCGCCCTGGGGCGCACTGACAGAGGCGAGGCTGCCGGACACTGGCGCCACCGGGCCCTCTGACCACCACCAGTAGGCAACGGGTCAAGTGTCTTGCCCAAGGACACAACGACCGAGACTGTCGGAGCCGGGGCTCGAACCGGCAACCTTCCGATTACAAGGCAAACTCCCCACTCTTGAGCCCCGATCGGTTAGCGTTAGCAGAAATGAACTGGAGAGATTTTGAAATCTGGTTCAAAGGACCAAACTGTTAGTAGAATTCCCTTATGCAGTGAGACACCCAGAGTACTGAGTTCCATCATGTGCATCATGCTAGGTTTTGCTTCACCCCTCTTGTCAGTTAGATTAGACAGGAGCTGTCGAACCTCAGCCTCTGCTGCTCATGTCCGTTTTGGCAATGACCAGCATGCCTGCCTCAGTGATGCCTGATTGCTCATTGTCAGTGTCTGCTGCCCTGCCTTCGTGAGCTCCCTCTTTCAGGAGGAAACAGAGCTCTCACAAACGTTTCTCCACCCAAAAACGGTCTCTGACATTGAATTTTCTGAGTCTGCTACTGAGTAAAATTGGCATTTTCCCTAATGCTCCATCTGAGCCTGGGGTTTCAGGAACAGCAACCTTTTTTGCAGATTCTGTAAGGTCAAACACTATGTTTTGTGGCAATAAGCTCATTCCTGATACCTTTCCTGGGTCTGAAACAACTTTTTCTGAGACTGCTAGTGTGGAATACCAGTTGGACAAAGAGCAGTTCAGAAGACCCTTATGAATACTGTAATGAATAATGAAGTTTTATATTTACTTCATTGGCTGCCCGTGCATTTTAGGATCCATTTTAAGCTGCTTTTATTTGTTTTTAAATATTTGTCCAATGCTGCCCCTCTGTACCTCTCTGAGCTTCTTCATCCATACATACCTTCCCGGTCCCTCAGGTCGGCAGACCAGCTCCTCCTGAGCGTGCCCAGGACTAATCGTAAGCTCAGAGGGGATCGGGCGTTTGCTGTGGCAGCACCAAAATTGTGGAATGAGTTGCCTTTACATGTTAGACAGGCACCTTCCTTATCTGTTTTTAAATCACGTCTTAAAACATATTTATTTACCTTGGCTTTTAGCACAGCAGGACTTGTTGATGTCTCTTAATTTGTTTCTTATTAATTATATTATTTTTAATTTTAAGATATTTTATATGTAATTTAAACTGTTTCTTCTCTGTTTTATATTTGTAGCACTTTGGTCAACTTTGTTGGATGTAAAGTGAGTTATAAATAAAGCTGCTATGCTATGCTATGCTACTGTAAATTTATGTAATTTCTTATTTGCTGCATTAAAATCTGAGGTCATACAAGTCCATTCTCAACATTAGCACCCTCACCTTCTGTGTTTCTACATAACTCCTCTCTTCCTGCACTAAAATGGAAAGTTTAACACGTATAAAGGAATTTTTACTATCTGATTTAGAAGTACATTTTTACTTTACTCCTAGATCAGTTTACCTTTATAGCCTTTGTGATGGTCCTCAAAGTTCTACATATTACAAAGGTTGTTGGATTTTAAACTCTTTGGAGTGTCCGAAACCTTCACTCTGCTACCAACATTGAACTTCAACACTGGATAAAAATATTGAGGATTATTGTAATGTACTTGCCGGAAAAACTGCTCAAAACTTTTGTTATGCTCTTATTAACATACTGATGTTTAGCTGATTTATTTGTAATAAATATTGTGTTTAGTCATAAACACAAATATCAGATTATAAATTCTGACTAATGCTCCAGCAGTTTTACAGACATCGGTTGATGATGTACCAATCCCACCACTTGCATGGAAATCCAGGGTTTCCATCACTTAAAACCTTTGCCCATTTCTAACAGGCCCTTTTCTCACTGTAGGAGCCATATGAGTGGTTCCCGTCTGAAGTGGGTTGGTTTAAATGGACTCACTATATTGGTGTATGGGTGTTGGGCGTGTCTCATGGGTGTGGTAGATAATAAATGTGGTTGCACTCACCTGTTCACAGCACCTGATGTGATGAGCAGAAGGTAGGGTGAGCACGAGGCAAAACTTTCTGTTGAGCGCAACTTGAGCACAATTTGAATGATTTGATATATTTGACTGTAACTTGATGGTGTTTGTATATCGGAGTACTAATTAATGCCATAGACCAGGTTGTAATTGGACATAATAGTTAGTACAGTTATTGACGAGTTGCAGTTATTTTGCTTGTGCAGTCTGTGCGTTTGTTTGATAGTTAATCCCATGTGCTGATTTGTGGTTTGGACGGTTGCATGTGGAAATAAAGAAGCGAATGATACAGAAGTGTTCTGTGCGTTTATTGTTGCGCGTCATCAGGGTCCTCATGTTTAGCCTGCCGCGGCCATTGGTTGGAGTAGCCGCAACAAATTGTCAACAGAAACCGTTTGTAGGTTTTATTGGATTATTTATAAATAGATGAGTTTTATTGATGATAGTTTTGTAGTTTGCTGTTGCCTTTTACCACCCGCTTTTAGATTAAGCCTTTGGCTACATAAGCACATTTTGTTCAGGAGTCTTGTTCCCCTGTTAGGTTTTAGCAGTACAGCTGCACAAGGCGTTGTACTGATTTGCTTTCTAGTATTTGTGCATCAGGCGGCTGAAGCCATTGGCTTGGGAGTACCGCCGCAGTTTGTGTTTAAGACAGTTTGTCTTCCTCACAGCTGACGGTATGGAGGTACATAAATACCCACCGCTAGTATGTACGGAAGACTAGGTGGAGTTAGTTAGGTTTAATAGGCAGTTAGTGGGGGATATTGCTCCTGTCAATTGTGTATGGCCAGGGTTTATGAAGTGAATGTCATCAAGTGGAGGCGTTGGAATGAAGCTGTGTGGCATAGGTGCAGTTCAGCGTTTGGATTTCGTAATGTTTTGAAGAAAAATGGAGACACACCAATTAATACAATGTGGTGATGTGGATGGAAAGAAAAGAAAGCCAAAACCGACTGCTAAGGCTTTGGAGAATCAGATTGAAAGACTGCAAACAGAACGTCACACTAAGATTAATAAAATTAAAAAGGTCATAAAAATTATTAAAGAGTTAAAGCAATCTGAGGATAATGTTTCCACTGTTCAGGCTCAGTTAGAGAATTTGTCTGTGTTGCTTAAAGAGGCGACTCATCTGCATGAAACCTTGCTTCCTTTGCTTCCTCAAGAAGAGCAAGAGAAACAAACTGCTTGGTTTATAAGTGTGCGAGCACATAATACTGAGTTTATGGAGGAGATAAAGAAATGGCTTCATGATGCAAAAGGAAACCCTCAGAGCAAAAATCAGGTGTCTGAGCTTGATTTGCCAGATTTAAATCCACCTGGTGTTGATTCCTCTGATCCATTACCTGCTGGAAATGGTTCTGGTGCTGCTAGGCACACCGGGAATGTTGGTAAAGGTGCTGCGATAGATGATGTTAAACCAAGTGATAGCATCTCTAATGTTGGAAATAAAAGTTGTAAGAAAAGCAAATCATCACTCAGTGGCTCAATGGTTTCATCTGCCTTGTCAGCACGCATAATGGCAGAAGCTGACATGGCTGCCCTTCTTGTTCGACAGAGGTTGTTGAAAGAAAAGCATGCTTTGGAAGAACAAGAAATACAGCTTAAGAAAAGAAAGGAGCTGCTTGACTTGGAAACTGAAATAGCAGCCTCAGCAGCAAAGGTGAATGTTTTAAAAACTTCTGAAATGTCCCGAGTCTCAAGTGCTGCTAATGTTAAATCTGATGGAATGAATTCGTATTTAGAACGAGAGCAGGGGCGTTTAGCCGTTTTAAATCCTAATGCTCCGACGTTCAAACCTGTGTTACCAGAACAACCATATCAGGGTGTGGATGCTAGTGATCATCAAGCACAGGTATTGGATGTAAGGCCCAAGGTTAAAAATACTTTTCAACCCAAGGTCGTTTCATTGGAAAGGGCAGAGACTAAGTTACATCAAGTATTTCCAGGTGCAGTTTCAACTACTCAGATGATTTCGCAGTCTCACGCACAATCAAAACCTCTCACACATACAGTGCAAGGTGGTGAGGGTCATGATCATCTAGTCACAGTTTTGAAGAAACAAAATGAAATTACAACTTTATTGGCTGAGCAGCAGTCTCTGTTTTTGTTACCAAGACGTGACATTCAGTTATTTGATGGCGATCCTTTGCAATATCAAACATTTATGAGAGCTTTTGGGCACATGGTGGAGAGTCAAACTCACAGTGCTAAGGATTGTTTATATTTTCTCGAGCAATACACTAGAGGCCATCCCAGAGAAATGGTCCGAAGCTGTCAGTATATGCCTGTTGAGTATGGATATGCTAAAGCTAAATCTTTGCTCCAAGAGAACTTTGGCAATTCGCTGAAAATTGCTGCTGCCTACATTGAAAGGGTCAGTAAATGGCCATCTATAAAATCTGATGATGTGAAGGCTTTGCAGGAATATGGATTTTTACTAAGGCAATGTTGTAATGCAATGGGAGACGTTGAGTCCTTGCATGAGTTGGATGTCTCTGCTAATATGCAAGCAGTTATAAAAAAGTTGCCTTACAAGCTCAGGGATAAGTGGAGAAATGTTGTCTGCGATTTGCAGGAGAGATTTCAACGTAAAGTGTCTTTTTGCGATGTTGTTGAGTTTGTTGAAAGGCAAGTTAAGATTGCAAGTGATCCATTGTTTGGGGATATACAGGATCCTCCGACAGCCACCAGAAAAGATGCGAGGAATAGTAAATCTCAGTTTTACCCTAAGGCTAAGCGGAGTAGTTTTGCTACTACAGTAGCCAAGGTAGAAGGGAAGATTGAGCCAGCATTGAGGCGAGAAAATGGTTCAGTTATGACCAAGGCCTGCTTGTTTTGTGGAGCAGGGCATATGTTGGAGTTGTGTCCTTCATTTGAAAGAAAGTTACACTGTGAAAGATTATCTTTTTTGAAAGAGAATGGTGTGTGTTATGGTTGTCTGCGCATTGGACACAGAAGCAGGGACTGTAGGAAACGTCTCTTGTGTAAAGTTTGTAATCAGAAACACCCCACACTCTTACATATTCACTCCAAGCAGAGGGAAAGTGTTGCAGTGCAAACTATAGGAGGGAGAGAACCACCAGATGAAGGTCCTTCATGTGCTGTGCAAAGCAGTGGTGTTACTGGGGCCGGTGAGCAAAATAGTGCTCTGTCCATAATACCAGTTAGAGTGAAGTCTAAAAAAGGTACTCAGTCATTAGTAACCTATGTTTTTCTAGATCCTGGGAGCTCAGCTTCATTTTGTACGGAAGCGCTCATGAATAGACTGAATCTTTCAGGAAGGAAAACTGGCATTCTTTTGCGGACAATGGGTCAGGAGAAAATGGTCAGTAGCTACGTGGTTTCAGATTTGGAAGTAGCTGGTTTGGGTTTAGATCACTACTGTGACTTGCCTGACTTATTTACTCAGAAAAGCATGCCTGTTCATCAACGTAATATTCCCCGACAGGAAGATCTCGACAGATGGCCACATTTGCGCCATATTAACGTACTGGAGATAAATTCCGGGGTAGACCTGTTGATCGGGACCAATGTGCCCAAGGCTTTAGAGCCATGGGAGGTTGTCAGAAGTCAAAATGGAGGTCCCTATGCAGTAAAAACTATGCTGGGTTGGACGGTGAATGGTCCTCTCAGAGAGGATCGTAAGACTGACATTTTTGATGTGAGTGTCAATAGGATTTCCGTAGCAAGATTGGATGAACTGTGGGAACGTCAAATGAAGACTGACTTTCCAGAATGTATTCAAGATGAGCAGTTGGCTTTATCTAGAGAAGACCAGCAGTTTATGAAGTCAGTGATGGACTCTGTCAAGTTGGTTGATGGTCATTACACCATTGGTTTACCTTTTAGGTGCAATCAGGTAAACATGCCAAATAATAGGAAGGCTGTAGAACAGCGAGCTATGAGCCTTAAACAGATGTTTGTCAAGGATGATTCCTGGTTGTCAGGGCCAAAGTTTCTTGCTGAACCAGAAATTAATTGGCCAGTGAATCTTGATCTTGGAAAGATCTCCATAAATGATCCAGAAATTAAAATGGACATTTTAGTTCATGCTGTTGATGCAAATGAACACAAGAGTGCATCAATCAGGAACATCCAGAAGGCCTACAGAAAGCTGGCTTTGCAGTTACACCCCGACAGAAACAAAGACGACCCGCAAGCCCTGGACAAGTTCGCAGACTTGGGGGCAGCCTACGAGGTTCTCTCAGATAAGGAGAAAAGGAAACAGTATGACGTGTATGGAGAATACAGGCTCAAAGAGGGTCACCACAGCTTTCACAGCAATGTCTTCCCCAGTTTCTTTGGTGACTTTGTTTTCATGTTTGGTGGCAACCGACAGCAACAGGACAGGAATATTCCCAGAAGAAATGACATAATACTGGACCAGGAGATTACACTGGAAGAAGTGTACTCTGTGAACTTTGTGGGTGGTGAACGTGAGTTGAAAGAGGCAGTGGAAGGATGGAATCAGGCACAGATTCATGAGATGCTGCTGCAAAAGGGCATAAAATGGATTTTTAATCCTCCTGCTGGTTCCCATCATGGCGGTGTTTGGGAACGTCTCATAAGGTCTGTTAGGAAGGTGTTAAATTCCATTTTGAAAGTGCAGAATTTGGACGAAGAAGGCCTTTGTACAGTTCTTTGTGAGGCAGAGGCTATTGTGAACAGTAGACCAATAACTAAAGCCTCTACTGATCCTAATGATTTGGAGGCCTTGACTCCTAACCATCTGTTGTTGCTTAAGACCAAGCCATTGATACCACCAGGAGTGTTTCAGAAGGGGGACGTGTATGGACGACGTCGATGGAGGCAAGTTCAGTACATGTCTGACCTGTTCTGGAAGCGCTGGGTCAAGGAGTACCTGCCCCAGCTTCAAGAGCGTCAGAAGTGGCAGAAAATCGGACGGAACTTCATTCCTGGGGATGTGGTTATCGTTGTCGATGATTCTGCGCCTCGTAACTCTTGGGTGACTGGAAGGATTGTGGAAGCAATTTCTGACAGTAAAGGACTTGTACGTCGGGTTCGTGTTAAGACAAAGACTGGTTGTTTGGACAGGCCGATCACTAAAGTGTGTCTTCTACAGGAAGCAGAAGAGTCATGAAGATTGACTTTTTCTAAGTGTCTATATGTATTACTGTGTATTTTATTATGTTGAATTAAAATTGTATCTTTGAATGTTTGATAAAGGATTGATCATGTTTATTAGTATGACTCCTACATGGTAAGTGTGAGGTAATTATTGCTCTAAAATAATTAGGGGCCGGTATGTAGGAGCCATATGAGTGGTTCCCGTCTGAAGTGGGTTGGTTTAAATGGACTCACTATATTGGTGTATGGGTGTTGGGCGTGTCTCATGGGTGTGGTAGATAATAAATGTGGTTGCACTCACCTGTTCACAGCACCAGTTGTGATGAGCAGAAGGTAGGGTGAGCACGAGGCAAAACTTTCTGTTGACCGCAACTTGAGCGCAACTTGAGCACAATTTGAATGATTTGATATATTTGACTGTAACTTGATGGTGTTTGTATATCGGAGTACTAATTAATGCCATAGACCAGGTTTTAATTGGACATAATAGTTAGTACAGTTATTGACGAGTTGCAGTTATTTTGCTTGTGCAGTCTGTGCGTTTGTTTGATAGTTAATCCCATGTGCTGATTTGTGGTTTGGACGGTTGCATGTGGAAATAAAGAAGCGAATGATACAGAAGTGTTCTGTGCGTTTATTGTTGCGCGTCATCAGGGTCCTCATGTTTAGCCTGCCGCGGCCATTGGTTGGAGTAGCCGCAAGACTCACGTTTCACTAGATTTCATCAGTGGCTTACCCTCTCTGAAGTTAATGCCTACCTATGATTAATCCTACCTTTTCAAAGCTGCTCACTTCATTGTCCTGTTGCATTATAGCATAACATGATGGTTTTTCCTTCTATTGTGCTTCCTATGTTCCCCTCTGTCTGTGTCCTCTGTCTCTTCTCCTTAATATGTATTTCTATAATTTCTACAAGAAAATTCCATTTATTTTTGCCACCCAAAACCGATTCATATAAAAAATATTACTGAGACCTTAACAATGTCTTTATGTCAATTTCTTGTCAAATCCTTGTCTGGCATTTTCTGAATGTTCAGTGACCCCCAAACATACAGTACTGGGGGCGACCGTGGCTCAGGTCGCCCCCAGGTCGCGTATCTGTAACCGGAAGGTTGCCGGTTCGATCCCCGGGCTCTCTGTCCTGGTCGTTGTGTCTTTGGGCAAGACACTTTACCCTAACGCCTACTGGTGTTGGCCAGAGGGGCCGATGGCGCGATATGGCAGCCTCGCTTCTGTCAGTCTGCCCCAGGGCAGCTGTGGCTACAACCGTAGCTTGCCTCCACCAGTGTGTGAATGCGAGAGTGAATGAATAGTGGCATTGTAAAGCGCTTTGGATGCCTTGAAAAGCGCTATATAAATCCAATTCATTATTATTATTATTATTATTATTATTATTATTATTATTATTATTATTATTACTGTGCAAAACGTTTAGGCAGTTATGAAAAAATGCTGTAAACAAAGAATGCTTTCAGAAATATAAATGATTGTTTATTGACCCCAAATGTATTCTGCAGCAGGAGAACAACCCTAAACATACAGCCAAAGTTATTAAGAGCTATCTTTAGGGTAAAGAAGAACAAGAAGTACTGGAAGTGATGGTACGGTCCCCACAGAGCACTGATCGCAACATCATTGAGTGTGTCTGGGATTTTATGAAGACAGAAGGATGTGAGGAAGCCTGCATCCACATAAGATATGTGGTTAGTTCTCCAAGATGTTTGGAACAACCTACCAGCTGAGTTCCTTCAAAAACTGTGTGCAAGTGCACCTAGAAGAACTAATGCTGCTTTAAAGGCAAAAGGTGGCCACACAAAATATTGATTTGATTTCTCTTTTGTTCATTCACTGCATTTTGTTGATTGATGAAAACAAATGATTAACACTTCCATTTTTGAAAGCATTCCTTGTTTACAGCATTTTTTCCTCACCTGCCTAAAACCTTTGCACAGTACTGTTCATGCATTATTGGAACCAATATAGAGATTTAAATAATGGAACACTACAACCTTTATCTCTTTACTGACCTTTTTTTTGTCTGTGCGGTGTTCCAGATAAGCCGATACCAGTAGTGTCTTTGTGCCTTTAACCATTGCAAGAGTGTATGTGTACGGTCTCTGGGCGGATGGTCTCTGAGGAACTGCATAGGTGAAAAAAAGATGACACCGCTTTGTCCATAATGACGTCAGAATTTTTTCTTGTTCCCAACTTTATCACATTCTCTGCATCCAAAGTCTAGACAAGCTCCCAGTAATAAAGTTACTAGGAGAATTGTTCTTCGCAGTTCCAAAGCTGTAGATATTCAATTCAGTTTTATTTATCTAGTGTTAAATCACTACAATAGTCTCCTCAAGGTACTTTATATTGCAAGATGTAACAATGTAACAACGCAGATGTAACAACAAAATTTGGAGTAAGCATGTAGCGACTGTGGGAAGGAAAAACTCCCCTTTTAACAGGAAGAAACCTCAGACAGAACCAAGCTCAGGGAGGGGCTGCCATCTGCTGCTACCAGTTGGGGGTGATGGGAGGTAGACAGGACAAAAGAAACATTGAGGAAGAGAACCAGAGATTAATAATAGGAAATGAAAATGCAGAATGGTATATAAACATAGTGACTAAAAAGGTGGGTGAAGAAGAAACACCCAATGCATCATGGGAGTGTGAATGTTAAACTGAACATTTAGCATTGTCACTACCCGATCCGTACTGGAAACCCGATCGGTACCCCGCATGCGTGAAAGGTGTCTACTTCTGGTCAAAGCATTTTACGATAGTTACAGGTCAGAGTATCTGTTAAGATGTTAAGAATAACAAGTATCTCTTAAAATGTTTCCGATAATGAAACATTTAATATAATGTAGACAAAAACAAAAGACAGTGACAGATCAGGACTCCCGATCCTTACTGCGCATGTGCAAAGTCGGACCGTACAAATCGGGTCTACCCAATCCGTACCGTGCATGTGCAGGGGTTTTCTTCTTCTTCTGTTCGTTTAATGGCAGTTTACTCCCCAGTGTACGAGGATACCGCCACCTGCTGACTGAGCGAATGAACCCTATTGTAAACTGAATTAGCGTCATTACAAACGTGTGTTAAATTTGATTTAGTGATAATCGAGTGTGTTTATGCTTGTCTGTGTGGAGAGGATTGTTGGAATAGTGATGATGATGTCCGCTATCACTGTCAATTGCCAGTAAACACTTCTTCTGGCTGGTGGATCCTCACGTGACATATTACCAAGTCTGTATTATTAACTCTGTAATTAGGCACCATTCTTCTTATTTTACGGCGCTGTTGTTCAATCAGGCATTCTCCATAAAGATCTATGGAACAACCTAACAACTTAAATTACAGATATTAAATATTTCACAATAAAGCTGAGCACCTTTAATTACTTATACTATAAATTTATAACTTTTGGTAATCATGGTAATCATTTTGATAATTTATGCAGTCTTATTTGTATTTCATTTAAGTTCTGTATTCCACTCCAGCTAATCTGTATTCATTGTACCCCCTTTCACTGTGGTTTTATGCAGCTAAATACAATATCCCAAAAGGTTGATTCATCTGGATGTAGTGTTTTCAGTGGAAGAAACATTTCGTCACTAGTCCAAGTGACTTCTTCAGTCTCAGCTGACTGCAGATTTCCCCAATCTTATAAACAGTACATTTGCACAATGACTGTATTGGCGACTGTCAAGCCTTTGAGTCGCCGAGCAGCTGAATAGGGGAATAATGTTGACGCGCCCGCTGTTTAAAGCGTTAGTCAAAGTTCCAAGTTAAAACTCCTTTATTTGTTATCAAATCCTTAAAATCCGTAGAAAAACAGTGAACAAAAACATTCTAAGCTTGAGCGGTCAGCAAAAGTCGACTTCCCCCATCACCCACTCATTCACAAATTCCCTCAGGACGTGAACAGGTGATATAGCAATCACTATTACCGACACCACGTGACCCAAAGCTACGCCTATCCACAACAGACTGAAACCAGCCCACTGAATGAACAATGAGCTTTGAGGTCAGTAACTTGATCATTAATATGCAAATTGTCATGACCATTGATCAAAAACCACGGATCAAAGTCCATTGATCATTAATCAAAGACCATTGAGCAATGGCCATAAGTACCATTCACAGAGAGTTGGGGAATTGCTGCAATCACAGCATTGTAAGATGGTCAAAGAGCTACCCTTGACCCCCTCCTTGAGCGTTTCTCCCTGTCCTTTCATTATTGAAAGAGTGTCCACTGGGCTGTAGGTGTAAACAGACTGTGGAGTCCTGGCCTGACGAGGTGGCTCATCTGTATTGGGCCATCTGCTTCGCCACAGGTTGTTTGGTTTCCCCAATGCATAAATCATGGCAATCCTCCTGGCACAGCATATTACTCTGTTTGTGTCGGGGGACCCGATCCTTGGGGTGGACAAATGTGCTCATATTTGTGAGCCCCCATCCCCCACTGCAGAAACCCTCTGAATTCTGGAACATTCTGAATTCTGGAATTGGAGGAAGAGTGTCAGCCCTTATACTGGGAGCTTGTTATATTGTTCTGTGGGACCAGTTCCCAGTTTTGATTGAAGCTTTTTATGCTTAAAATGTTCCCTTTTGAGAAAGCTCATAGTCAGGGCTACATCAAATGACCCTGCATCTTCCCTTGATTATGCTTTAGTAGGACTAGGCCATTAGGGTTTCCCATGATGCACTAGGGGCTTCTTCTTCAGTCACCTGTTTTCATGATCTGTGTGTTTATTCGCCACTTTGCAGTACACCAATAGTTATTATTTTCCACAGTGTATCTTATGTCTTTTTTCCCTCCCCTTACACTCAGCCTATCATTGATGCAAAAAATCTTGGCTTCGTTTCAAAATAAAAATAAAAAAAGTAAATCTAGGCCCTCTTGCTTCTTATATTAAACCCTCCATTAGAAACCTAGGTGTTACATTTGACCCAGCTCTGACGCTGGACACACATTAAATCTTTGGTTCGCTCTTGTTTTTACCAATTAAGAAATATTGCTAAGCTGAGTGACATTGTGTCATGCTCCAAATTGGAAATGATTATTCATGCTTTCGATTCATCTCGCTTAGATTATTGTAATTCCTTGTTTACTTGCTTAAGTAATGCCTCCCTGGAACGACTGCAGGGTGTTCAAAATTCTGCTGCTAGGCTTCTGACAAAGTATCCCAAATACTCCCATTCCACTCCCCTGCTGACTCAACTGCATTGGCTCCCTGTCAATTTCAGGGTCTATTTTAGGATTGTAATCATGACCTATAGGGCCCTGCACGGTGTAGCTCCAACTTACAGTACATCAGTGATCTTCTTCTTTCTTATCGCCCTAGCAGGTCCCTGAGGTCTTGTGACCAGGGCTTGCTGGTTGTCCAGCATACAAGGTTAAAAACAAAAGGTGACAGAGCATTTGTATCAGTGGCTCCCAGACTCTGGAACTCGCTCTCTTTGAGTTTGAGATCTGTGGACTCAGTCATTTCTTTTAAAAAGCAGTTAAAAACGTATCTGTTTAAACTTGCTTTTGGTTGATTTTGTTTATTTGAGGTTGTATGTCCGTTTCTGCTTCTGTGAAGCACTTTGTGATTTTTTTTTTTTTTTATCTTAAAAGGTGCTACATCAATAAAATTTTACTGACTTTACTTTTACTTTGAAATAGCAATAAAAAATAACAAGTTTAACATTGAGCACCATCCAGTAAAAGTTAGCTTACCAACATCTCCTTGACTGCTGTTCTGAGTCACATTTAGTTGATCTAAGACTTCTGAACTTGCGACTGCACTGTAGTACATGATCCGGTGGTGGAAGATTTTGTCAGTCCTACAGAGATAACAAGTAACAGCATTGCTGGAGAAACCCAAAGTTGCAGCAACTACCACAATGTGGCGGTATTGAACAAAAATAAAATCCTGTGAGTTATATGAGTTATATATGTGTATATACTAAACAAAAATAGGAATGCAACACTTTTGTTTTTGCTCCCATTTTTCATGAATGGAACTCAAACATTTTCTACATACACAAAAGACCCATTGCTCAAATATTGTTCACAAATCTGTCTAAATCTGTGCTAGTGAGCACTTCTCCTTTGCTAAGATAATTAGTGGTGTGCGATACTGCATATTTTGGTATCAATCCAATACCAAGTAAATATGGGCCAGTATCGTCGACACCAATACTTTTCAATAAATAAAGTGGAAGCGTCATTGAATTGCTAAATCTCAATTAATATTTTTGTGATTTTTCCTTTTTTATTATTAAATAGTTAAAACCCAGGACATAATTAGAACAAAGTTTATAATGAAATAGAAAATGCTTTATTATTGTGGCGCGGTGTGGTCTGCGAAGCCGCTGCATGTGAGATGGACTCACCTGCATGGCTTGTGCTCTGCTTGTGTTGTTGTTGTTTTGGTGGTGATGTGTATGGCCCGCAGTGGGAGAGCTGCAGCCGTTGAATGTACTGTTACAGCAACCGTGTGGTTATTGTAAGGGTGACAGCGTGCGGCTCAGGGTGAGCCGGAGGCTGGCGTGCCAGCGTGACCTGCCAAGCTGGAGACGGAGGTTGAGGTGCGCGGGGGTCCTGCCACTCACGGTCCGGCCTCTCTTTCAACATAGGCTGGCACACTGTGTGGTCCTGTGTCACGGCCGCCTACCCAGCTGCCTGTGAGCCCCGGCTCACTCTCACGCCTGCTGCTTAGCCACTGCTTGCCACATGGGTGGTCACCGGACCAGCTCCCAGGCTGCCGCTGGAGAGTGGGCGGCCCACAGAACCACCTTGTCACCGGTGCCGCTGGATGCGCGGTCGACCGCCAGAGCGGATACTTCCCCATCGCTGGGCAGGGACCTGGGGCGCCGATGGTCCGGGTTTATTCCATCGCCTGCTCTCACAGGGGGGGAGTAGGTTCGGTTGGATGGCTCCCGGACCTCAGGCGGGTGATGGGGATATGTGGCGGAGTGTGGTCTGCGATGCCGGAAGGCATCTACAATCACGCCTCGCCGACTTAAACGCTCTACTTGTGTTGTTGTTGTGGTTGGTGGTGGTGATGTGTACGGCCGTCAGCAGGAGAGCTGCAGCCGTTTAATGTACTGTTACAGCAACCGTGTGATTATTAAGAATAAATGAAGCATTAAAATGCCATCGGGTCTGCCGTGGTGGTTTACAATTATCACTTTTTTTCTTTTTCTTTTTTAGAAAAATCTTAAATAAAAAGTGCACGCAAACCAGTAAACAAATGAAAACAAACAAGTACTGTTGATAAACTATATTACAAAAATTACAATTAAAATTCTCAACAACAAAAACAACTGGTGAAAATATAAATAATAACATCAACACTTCAACAACTTAACAACCCCCAAAGCGTCTAAGTCATGTCTTGTGACAGTGCAACATCTAAACACAAGAGTGTGCCTGCTCTGCGCTGACACAGGAGAGGCGAATCCAGCGACCTGGTTGTTTCGTCTTTGCCGAAAGCACAGTATTGCAAACAAGAGCGGAACTTTAGGTAAAGAACTGATCTCACTAGGCTAGTATCGATCCGATACCGATGCTCATTTGGTGTCGATACAATTTGGGTCGATCCATCCACAGCTAAAGATAATCCGACCCACCTAACAGGTATGACATATCAAGGTGCTGATTAGACAGCATGAACACAAAGCAGGCTTACAGTGCATCACCCCTCCCCCCGCTTGGCCACTCAGACCACAACCTGGTCCTTCTCCACCCCACCTACACTCCTATGGTGAAGAGGAACCCCCCCCCACGAAGAAGGTGATAAGGGTGTGGTCTGAGGAATGCACAGAGGCCCTAAGAGAGTGTTTTGAATGCACAGACTGGCAGGAACTCTGCAAGCCTCACGTTGAGAACATCGACGCCCTCACGCTCTGCATCACGGACTACATTAATTTCTGTGTTGAGAACACTGTGCCTACCAAGAAGATACAGTGTTTCTCAAACAATAAACCGTGGGTCACCCCAGAACTGAAGGCCCTGCTGAACAAGAAGAGTGCTTTCTGGTCGGGAGACAAGGAGGAACTTAAGAAAGTCCAAAAAGATCTTAAATACAAGATCCGAGAAGGCAAGGAGTGCTTCAGGAGGAAGATGGAAAACCAACTCCAACAGAAAAACGTCAGAGAAGTCTGGAGGAACATGAAAAAAATCTCTGGACACTTCCAGGACAATGGAGGAGCCACAGTGTCTGCTGGCCGGGGGTGGGCTAACGACTTGAATCTGTTTTTTAACAGATTTGACAATGGCCCACTTATCACCTCTCCCACCCCCCAGGTTCCATTGTCACCTGAGCTCTCCTCTCACCACAACACTGCTTCACCCCTATCCACACATCTACCCACAACAAAGCTAGCCCCACCCCCCACTCCAGCCCAGCCTCACATCTACTTCACAGCTGATCAGGTGAGACATCAGCTCAAGAGGACGAAGGCAAGGAAGGCAGCAGGTCCGGATGGAATCTGCTCCAGACTGCTCAGGGACTGTGCAGACCAGCTCTGTCAGGTGGCCCTGTACATCTTCAGCCTGAGCCTGGAGAGGGTTCCTGAACTGTGGAAGACTTCCTGTGTGGTTCCGGTGCCAAAAATCGCACACCCCAGGGAGCCCAACCACTTCAGGCCTGTTTCCTTGACTTCTCATCTGATGAAGACCATAGAAAGGCTCATCCTGCTCCACCTTCTGCCTCTGGTGGGCTCAGTGTTGGACCTCTGCAGTTTGCCTACCATTCTGGAATTGGGGTGGATGACGCTGTCATCTACCTGGTACACCGATCCCTCTCTCACTTAGAGCAGGCGGGGAGCACTGTGAGGATCATGTTTTTTGACTTCTCCAGTGCTTTCAACACCATCCAACCTGCACTACTGAGAGGGAAGCTGGAGGGAGCCGGAGTAGGCAAACAGCTGACTGCATGGACCATCGACTACCTTACCAACAGACCACAGTATGTGAGGCTCCATGACTGTGTGTCCGAGGTGGTAATCTGCAGCACGGGGGCACCACAGGGCACGGTTCTCTCACCTTTCCTGTTCAGCCTTTACACTTCAGACTTCTGTTATAATTCGGACGATTGCCATATACAGAAGTTCTCAGATGATTTGTAGTACCAAGTGTGAAATAAATAAAAAATGAAATGAAATGAAATGAAATGATACAGCCATCATTGGATGCGTATCAGACGGGAATGATCAGGAATACAGGGGGTCATCAGTGACTTTGTTGGCTGGTGTGAGACCAACGTACTCCAAATCAACGCCGGCAAGACAAAGGAGATGATCATAGACTTCAGGAGGAAGTCACCCCATGAAACACCGGTGAACATCTAAGGGAAAGACATTGAGATAGTGGACTCTTATAAGTACCTGGGTGTTCACCTCAACAATAAACTGGACTGGATTACAAATACAGACGTCTTGTATAAGAAGGGCCAGAGTCGACTCCACCTGCTGAGGAGACTGAGGTCCTTCGGAGTCTGTTAAGGACATTCTATGACACTGTGGTAGCATCTGCCCTTTTCTATGCAGTGGCCTGCTGGGGGAGTGGATGCACGGACAGGAGCAGGATTGACAAACTGGTGCGGAGGTCTAGCTCCGTGCTGGGATGTCCCCTGGAGTCTGTGGAGGTGGTTGGTGAGGGGAGGATGTTAGTAAAGCTGACATCCATCATGAACAACCCACATCACCCACTGCATGAGTATGTGAGTGGGCTGAGCAGCTCCTTTAGTCAGAGACTGAAACACCCTCGCTGCAGGAAGGAGCGCTTTCGCAGATCATTCATCCCAACAGCAGTTAGACTCTATAACTCCTCAATCACGATGTCATAAGTCACTGGACACTGTGAACATCCACGGTCACCACTTCATGCATAATGGACCTTCCATGCGTATGGACATGTGCAGGTATATATGTATGTATATCTATACATATGTATATTTAGTGTGTACATGTGTGTGTGTGTACATGTCTATAAACAGGAATAGTAGTGGTACAATAGCTATGTCAAGCTATATAGTTTATGTCTTCCATATTTCCAACCATATCCATAATCACATACTGTGTATGCTACCATTGTACAGTGGGGCAAAAAAGTATTTAGTCAGCCACCGATTGTGCAAGTTCCCCCACCTAAAATGATGACAGAGGTCAGTAATTTGCACCAGAGGTACACTTCAACTGTGAGAGACAGAATGTGAAAAAAAAAATCCATGAATCCACATGGTAGGATTTGTAAAGAATTTATTCGTAAATCAGGGTGGAAAATAAGTATTTGGTCAATAACAAAAATACAACTCAATACTTTGTAACATAACCTTTGTTGGCAATAACAGAGGTCAAACGTTTACTATAGGTCTTTACCAGGTTTGCACACACAGTAGCTGGTATTTTGGCCCATTCCTCCATGCAGATCTTCTCGAGAGCAGTGATGTTTTGGGGCTGTCGCCGAGCAACACGGACTTTCAACTCCCGCCACAGATTTTCTATGGGGTTGAGGTCTGGAGACTGGCTAGGCCACTCCAGGACTTTCAAATGCTTCTTACGGAGCCACTCCTTTGTTGCCCGGGCGGTGTGTTTTGGATCATTGTCATGTTGGAAGACCCAGCCTCGTTTCATCTTCAAAGTTCTCACTGATGGAAGGAGGTTTTGGCTCAAAATCTCACGATACATGGCCCCATTCATTCTGTCCTTAACACGGATCAGTCGTCCTGTCCCCTTGGCAGAAAAACAGCCCCATAGCATGATGTTTCCACCCCCATGCTTCACAGTAGGTATGGTGTTCTTGGGATGCAACTCAGTATTCTTCTTCCTCCAAACACGACGAGTTGAGTTTATACCAAAAAGTTCTACTTTGGTTTCATCTGACCACATGACATTCTCCCAATCCTCTGCTGTATCATCCATGTGCTCTCTGGCAAACTTCAGACGGGCCTGGACATGCACTGGCTTCAGCAGCGGAACACGTCTGGCACTGCGGGATTTGATTCCCTGCCGTTGTAGTGTGTTACTGATGGTGACCTTTGTTACTTTGGTCCCAGCTCTCTGCAGGTCATTCACCAGGTCCCCCCGTGTGGTTCTGGGATCTTTGCTCACCGTTCTCATGATCATTTTGACCCCACGGGATGAGATCTTGTGTGGAGCCCCAGATCGAGGGAGATTATCAGTGGTCTTGTATGTCTTCCATTTTCTGATGATTGCTCCCACAGTTGATTTTTTCACACCAAGCTGCTTGCCTATTGTAGATTCACTCTTCCCAGTCTGGTGCAGGTCTACAATACTTTTCCTGGTGTCCTTCGAAAGCTCTTTGGTCTTGGCCATGGCGGAGTTTGGAGTCTGACTGTTTGAGGCTGTGGACAGGTGTCTTTTATACAGATGATGAGTTCAAACAGGTGCCATTCATACAGGTAACGAGTGGGGGACAGAAAAGCTTCTTACAGAAGACGTTACAGGTCTGTGAGAGCCAGAGATTTTCCTTGTTTGAGGTGACCAAATACTTATTTTCCACCCTAATTTACAAATAAATTCTTTACAAATCCTACCATGTGGATTCATGGATTTTTTTTTTTCACATTCTGTCTCTCACAGTTGAAGTGTACCTCTGGTGCAAATTATGACCTCTGTCATCATTTTAGGTGGGGGAACTTGAACAATCGGTGGCTGACTAAATACTTTTTTGCCCCACTGTATATAGTGTATTATCTTACTTTTTTTCATCGATTGTTCTTATTATATTTTTGTATTTCCTTCTGATATCTGTACCTGAGCTGAGGTGACGCAATAATTTCCCCGTTGTGGGATCAATAAAGTCTTATCTTGAATATTGCACAGGTGTGCCTTAGACTGGCTACAATAAAAGGCCACTCTGAAATGTGCATATTTTTGCTTTACTGGGGCGTGGGGGTGTTGGGATGTTTTCAGCTTCCAGGAATTGCGTACAGATCCTTGCAGTATGGGGCCACGCATTATCATGCTGCAACATGAGGTGATTGTCATGGATGATTGGCACAACAATGGGCCTCAGGATCTCGTCACGGTATCTCTGTGCATTCAAAATGCCAGCATTAAAATGCACCTGTGTTCGTTGTCCAGAACATACACCTGCCCATACCATAACCCCACCGCCACCACGAGCCACTCGATCCACAATGCTCATCAACACGATGCCACATACGTCGTCTGCTATCTGCCCTGAACAGTGAAAACCGGGACTCATCCGTGAAAGAAATGCCTCTCCAACAGAACGCCTCTCGAGACGCCATTGAATGTGACGACAAACTGCAGGTCCATACCCCGATGAGTACAACTGTTTCTGACAGTTTGTGCAGAAATTCTTTGGTTATGCAAACCGATTGTTACTGCAGCTGTCCAGGTGGCTGGTTTCAGATGATCTGGGAGGTGAACATGCTGGATGTGGAGGTCCTGGGCTGGTGTAGTTACAGTCTAAATCTCACGGTTGTGAGGCTGGTTGGATGTAGGGATGGACCAATCCGATATACAGTATCGGTATTGGTCCAATCCTGAACTAAATTACTGGATCAGATATCGGGGAGGGAAGAAAATGTAATCTGATCCATTAAATATCACAAAAGCACCTCACAAAACAACATGGCAACCCAGGTAGTGACCTTAGCACGTCAGAGCAGTATGCATCATGTGATAAAGTGGCTGTTGTATGTGAGACCTGTCAGTGATCTGGAGTTCCTTCACACTGAAAACCTTTGGAGCCTCGCTACATGCTGCCAGACCAGGTGTTTTGCCAAGGTAGGCATCCCCGACAAAACCCATTCCGCCCGCACCGCGAGCACCCGCTAGGCACAGAGTGCGGATCCAGTTTACTCCACCTCCATTATAGACAATTAGACATGAAAGTAGAGATGTTTTAGTTTTGTGAAAAAGTGACAAGTGAGTGTCGTTACATTACTATTCAGTTTGAGGTTTACAACAGAAAATTATATATTCATTGTTCTCACGTAATATCGGATGAGATTATTTTGCCTGATAGTTATTTTTATCCTCCTGTAACTTTACTGTATAAAGAGCTAAAACCTCCAAAGTTTCAGGAGTAATTAGTCATTATAAGAAGTGTTTGTGAACTAAAAATCAAGACTGTGGCATACTGTTTGTCCGTGATTTAGACAGGGAGAACAAATTGTGGCAGGCTCAGCCTCATATTATACGTATCCCATTATAACTTTAATGTATAAAGGGCTAACATCTCCAAAATTTCAGTAGTTGGTCGTTATAAGAAGAGTTTGTGAACTAAAAATAAAGAAGTGGGACGTTGTTTCTCCATGATTTGGAGAGCCCAGCTTCTGCTCCCGACAAAGGGGAATCTTTTTAAGTTGTTGAATTATTATTCATTATTTTGTACTGATATTGAACTTCTTTTTTTCAGAACCAAAGAGTTTTTGAAATCTGCATAAAATTGCATTTTAAATTACTTTTGAATATTACTTTAAATACTTAGATTTAAAGTTCTGCAACAAGTTTAAATAAAACGATTAGTATTGCTGAACTGCAAAATATTTTGGGTGTAGTGTGTTTTTTGTATACAAGTATAGTAGAATAGCTTTAGTGTTTTTTATGTGTGTTTTATTTTATTATGAACTTGTACAAAATACAGCAAGACAAAAACAGTTTTATTGATTATAAAATAGACTATATTGAATTCATATCAGTATCTGCAGATATCCAAATTTATGATATTGGTATCGGACATATAAAAAGTGGTATGGTGCC